>NC_134363.1:184822216-184979716 GCF_048569485.1 Anomaloglossus baeobatrachus | reverse complement strand
GGGTCCTTCTCCAATATCACAGAAACAACAGAACGAGAGATGAGTGAAAAATCCAAAGAACATTTATTTCAAGCAAAATCAGACGGTCCATAAAATAATCCATGACACAGAGGGTAAAATAGTCCAGAAACACGGATACAGTCCAGTAAGGGATAAATGTCCAGGTCTCTCTGGGGAGCCTCAGCTTCTCCCACATAGGATAAATCTCCCTGCTTTTTTCTTGAAGTTTTCAGCCAGACTGAATAATCTCCCAGGTAAGCAGAGAGTTTGGTTAGATCCCAGACACCCCTCCCCCACACCTAGGGACAAAAGCACGGCAGGGGGTGATTAACCTGCAAACAGGACAATGTACACACAAGGAATACACAGAATGGACGGAGCACCACGCCTAAAATACGAACCTACACAAAGTGATACATAACCCCCCATATTCCACCATCACAGCCCCTCTGCGTTGAAAACCAACGGATCAAATTGATAAAAAATTGGCCATACACTGAGTTAGTAGAATTGCCCTACCCAGAGATAGTATATTTTTTTTCTCTCACCCCTAAATAGACAGTAGTCCAACGGGTATAAATAAATAGAAAAACACAAAATAATAAACTCAAATTATTATTGCCAGTGGTCAACAAATCGTGCGACCCCCCAATAGTTCACATTGGTGGTACAAGTAAGAATAGTATGGAACATTCTCACCGGATTAGTAGGGTGTGGGGTAGACTGGCGTCTCCTTCATATGGGTGCTCAGGTGTCCATGATGTCACTGACCCTATGCATCCCTAGGAAACTCATTAAAGCCTGTCACCCCACCAGTTTTTTAATCATGGCGACTGCGGGGGTTTGTGCGTTGTACCCCACGATCGCTGCTGGGTCACTGGCTGATGTTACAGCTGGGACCTGGCTCTCTCTGATCAGAGCTGTGCCCGCGCCGCTTCCGGCAGTTTAGCCCCCCGAATGCTACAATCAATGCGATCACAGCATTCAGGAGGCAGGGAGGGGGATCGCTTACCTCTCCCTGGTGATCGGGTCCCTGTAATGTGGTCACAGGGACCCGATCACTGCCATAGTAACCCTGGGTCATCACCATGATGACCTCGGGTTACTGAGCTATGGAGAGCCTCACACACCATGCTGTATGCTATATGTCCCAGCAGTGATAAAGCATTTCAGGGGATTATAGAAACGCAGGAAATAAACACAGAAAGAATTGACACGCTGCTTCTATATCAGCAACAAAATCTGCAAGGAAAAAGCAGCGTGTGCACAGCAAGTCACCATTCTCATTGACTTTGCTGGATGCTGTTTCCTTGTTTTTATTGATTAAAATGAGCAAGGAAAAACACTAGAAAACAACCACACAAAAACCCATAACATGGCCTAATACCCAGTGTTCCTGGTTCAGTCCTCTGCACATGCGCTGCCTGTAGTTTTCCATGGCATTAACTCTGTCCGGACTTACTGACCCTGCGGGTGGTGAATCTACGCCCCTCAGATCTAGACATTTATAGGGCTATGGAAACATTCTTGCAAATCCCATAAAGATAGAAGTCGCTTATCAGAATGTTTACATATATAAAGATGCAAAGTTACGAGTGTTTCCATCATAACATCATTTTTTTAGCCTTCAGCCTGTATTTATAGAATATATACATAAGGAGACTGACACTGCGGGTATACGGCGTATATGTACGGTACTGCGGGTATATGTACAGTACTGCCGGTATACAGGGTATACATACGGTGCTGCGGGTATATGGGGTGTACATAGGGTACTGTAGGTATACGGGGTATATCTACGGTGCTGCGGTTATATGGGGTATACGTACAGTACTGTGGGTATACGGGGTGTACATAGGGTACTGTGGGTATACGCGGTATATGTACAGTAAAGCGGGTATACGTATGGTACTGCGGGTGTACAGGGTATACGTACGGTACTGCGGGTATATGTACAGTACTGCCAGTATACAGGGTATATGTACGGTACTGCGGGTATACGGGTTATACGTACGGTACTGCGGGTATACGGGGTATACATACGGTACTGCAGGTATACGGGGTATATGTACGGTACTGCAGATATACGGGGTATATGTACGGTACTGCGGGTATACGGGGTATATGTACGGTACTGCAGATATACGGGGTATATGTACGGTACTGCGGGTATACGGGGTATATGTACGGTACTGCGGGTATACGGGTTATACGTACGGTACTGCTGGTATACGGGGTATATGTACGGTACTGCGGGTATACGGGGTATATGTACGGTACTGCGGGTATAAGATGTATATGTACGGTACTGCGGGTATACGGGGTATATGTACGGTACTGCGGATATACGGGGTATATGTACGGTACTGCGGGTATACGGGGTATATGTACGGTACTGCGGGTATACGGGGTATATGTACGGTGCTGCGGGTATACGGGGTATATGTACGGTACTGCGGGTATAAGATGTATATGTACGGTACTGCGGGTATACGGGGTATATGTATGGTACTGCGGGTATACGGGGTATATGTACGGTACTGCGGGTATACGGGGTATATGTACGGTACTGCGGGTATACGGGGTATATGTACGGTACTGCGGGTATAAGATGTATATGTACGGTACTGCGGGTATACGGGGTATATGTACGGTACTGCGGGTATACGGGGTATATGTACGGTACTGCGGGTATAAGATGTATATGTACGGTACTGCGGGTATACGGGGTATATGTACGGTACTGCGGGTATACGGGGTATATGTACGGTACTGCAGGTATACGGGGTATATGTACGGTACTGCGGGTATACGGGCTATATGTACGGTACTGCGGGTATACGGGGTATATGTACGGTACTGCGGGTATACGGGGTATATGTACGGTACTGCGGGTATACGGGGTATATGTACGGTACTGCGGGTATAAGATGTATATGTACGGTACTGCGGGTATACGGGGTATATGTATGGTACTGCGGGTATACGGGGTATATGTACGGTACTGCGGGTATACGGGGTATATGTACGGTACTGTGGGTATACGGGGTATATGTACGGTACTGCGGGTATAAGATGTATATGTACGGTACTGCGGGTATACGGGGTATATGTACGGTACTGCGGGTATAAGATGTATATGTACGGTACTGCGGGTATACGGGGTATATGTACGGTACTGCGGGTATACGGGGTATATGTACGGTACTGCGGGTATACGGGGTATATGTACGGTACTGCGGGTATACGGGCTATATGTACGGTACTGCGGGTATACGGGGTATATGTACGGTACTGCGGGTATACGGGGTATATGTACGGTACTGCGGGTATACGGGGTATATGTACGGTACTGCGGGTATACGGGCTATATGTACGGTACTGCGGGTATACGGGGTATATGTACGGTACTGCGGGTATACGGGGTATATGTACGGTACTGCGGGTATACGGGGTATATGTACGGTACTGCGGGTATAAGATGTATATGTACGGTACTGCGGGTATACGGGGTATATGTATGGTACTGCGGGTATACGGGGTATATGTACGGTACTGCGGGTATACGGGGTATATGTACGGTACTGTGGGTATACGGGGTATATGTACGGTACTGCGGGTATAAGATGTATATGTACGGTACTGCGGGTATACGGGGTATATGTACGGTACTGCGGGTATAAGATGTATATGTACGGTACTGCGGGTATACGGGGTATATGTACGGTACTGCGGGTATACGGGGTATATGTACGGTACTGCGGGTATACGGGGTATATGTACGGTGCTGCGGGTATACGGGGTATATGTACGGTGCTGCGGGTATACGGGGTATATGTACGGTACTGCGGGTATACGGGGTATATGTACGGTGCTGCGGGTATACGGGGTATATGTACGGTACTGCGGGTATACGGGGTATATGTACGGTACTGCGGGTATACGGGGTATATGTATGGTACTGCGGGTATACGGGGTATATGTACGGTACTGCGGGTATACGGGGTATATGTACGGTACTGCGGGTATACGGGGTATATGTACGGTACTGCGGGTATACGGGGTATATGTACGGTACTGCGGGTATACGGGCTATATGTACGGTACTGCGGGTATACGGGGTATATGTACGGTACTGCGGGTATACGGGGTATATGTACGGTACTGCGGGTATACGGGGTATATGTACGGTACTGCGGGTATAAGATGTATATGTACGGTACTGCGGGTATACGGGGTATATGTATGGTACTGCGGGTATACGGGGTATATGTACGGTACTGCGGGTATACGGGGTATATGTACGGTACTGTGGGTATACGGGGTATATGTACGGTACTGCGGGTATAAGATGTATATGTACGGTACTGCGGGTATACGGGGTATATGTACGGTACTGCGGGTATAAGATGTATATGTACGGTACTGCGGGTATACGGGGTATATGTACGGTACTGCGGGTATACGGGGTATATGTACGGTACTGCGGGTATACGGGCTATATGTACGGTACTGCGGGTATACGGGGTATATGTATGGTACTGCGGGTATACGGGGTATATGTATGGTACTGCGGGTATACGGGGTATATGTACGGTACTGCGGGTATACGTACGATGCTGTTCAAACACTTGAATAGGTGAGGAAAACCTGCTGCATAGTAAGAATACGTGATAAAACCAGAAGTGTTAATAGTTTATTTTCCTAGTAAAAGTGAAAGGGTCCGGTGTGTTTTTGGGGGTGTTCATATCTGCATCCAGCATGGTGTGTGTAATGCCGGCCCACGCTTCTGCATTTATGAGGTTATTATAAGTGGATAATCTGAGGGCAGTGAGTTCATTGCTGTGCACACCCTCAGTAATTCGGCAGCGTTATCCATCGCCCCCTCCCCCTTATTAATCCTCAGCCTCGTGCCTACAAGGGGCTCTGAGGCTTCACCGCGATCTCCACCTTTACAAACCAATCTAATCATTAGATCACTGCAGATCATCAAATGAGGAATTCAACGACTTTCCAATAAATGATAATGAAAAATGTCCTGTCGTTTTTGTGCGCAGCGACTCTGCAAACTATGCATCTCCATGGCAACAAGCAGCCGTCTGATCCTACAGACCTCATAACATTTAGGGAACCTTTAATTAAAAGCTGTCAGAGAGGATTCATAAATGTGTGTTTGGCTTTTCTGTCCCCTTCACTACAGGAGTGGAGAACTACAAGTCCTTTCCCTGCCCGGCCGGCTATTACTGCCCATCCGGTGCCCCAGAACCAGTGCCGTGTCCACCGGGGACTCATGGTAATGGCACTGGAGGAAGAGAATTAGGGGACTGCCAGCCGTGCCCAGCGGGCACCTACAACCACCTCTCTGCCCAGGTATCGTGCTTTCTGTGCGGAAGTTCATCCTATTCCCAGCCAGGTGAGTAGCATCAGACCCCTGTAAGCCTACCTGACTGCCATCTGCCGGGTGCACGGAGCAGCGTCTCTCGTCTCTGGCCAGTAGAGGTGGATTCGGCCTTCACTGATGTCTAGCTGCCGTACATAGATATCCCAGTTGAAGGGGTTTTCTGTCATTTTTGGTTATTCCATATTCAATATGATGAGTGTAGATCATGCCGGGTAACTGTAAATCACATAGGTTTGATGTAAGCATCTTCCTGGATGTTCTATCATGTTCTGATATCATCATCCTGTACTTCTGCCCTGAGTATTCGCTCTCATTAAAACTCAATGAAGCGATGCTGAGGCTGTGCGGGGGGCCTGTGCGGAGTTTAAGACGTCCTCCTTTCACTTGGTGCAACTGGTCGATATATGTATAATCTATAGCACAACCCGTACATAATGGCAGCAAGCAACAATAAGAAAAACACCAAAAAGAAAAGCGAGCCAATGCCAAGCACCATAAAACTAATTTTGGTGTGTAGAAAAATAGCAAGTTTTAAATGTTATAGTGCCATTATAATTACCAGCCTAGAGAGCCACACGTAAGGGCCAGGTCCCACTGCACTCGACGCGCGTTTCGCAAGAAATGCTTCGTCCCAGAAGTATTGCGAAACACGCGTCGATTGTGGTGGGACCTGGCCCTTACATGGGGATTTCTGGACTGGTAATTACTGTATATGTGCACTGTGGCACTTATGTTGTACTTATAACTTGTTGCTATTTGTCGACACACTGGTATCTGTTACTTTTATGAACTTATTATTATTTATATATGGATTGACATGGTGATATTTATTAGCATATACTGATGAATTTATTATGTAATTGATTACGCATAGTCATATCCATTTTTATTCTCTTGATATGTTGCAGCATAATTTTCATGCCATACAGTTGAGTTTGCCAGGTGTCTTCCCCGTGTTTTTTCCTTGTTCTTGTATGCAAAAATGCAGCATGTGAACAAGTCCTATTAGTGTCTGTGGTGGATATTTCAGCATTTCTCCATTGACATGGACAGGACAGTGCTGTAATACCCTACACAGACACTCCTATATATAGCAGAGGTAGCCGGGTGCTGCGCCTCCTTCATACAACAGAGCTCCGGACACCGAGTGAACGGATATCACTCACGGTCACTGTGATGCTACCTGTATATTGCTGCGGCCGCTCCATAGACCTTTTTGTTTTCATTGCTTTGTCTGATGCCACTTATCCTGATGGTGATTTTATTGTGATTGACCCTCAGCGTCCAGGAGCTGCGTCTGCCGGGGACTGAACCGCTCGTTCCAGGAATCGGACGGCTCCTGCATCTGTCAGGCCGGGTTTGTGTTTTACGACAACCGAGAACAGCAGAGATCAGACAGCAACAGCGACTTAGACTGTCAGCCACAGGTACGGCCCACGAGGAGGCGCCATATGGGAAGTGAAGGGTTAACTCTGGTTATAAGGCGCTCTAGCTGATGGCAAACTACAACTCCCAGCATGCTTTTGCAGACTTTGAGTTGTAGATTTGAAAAGTTCTGACCCCAGATAGATCTGACATTGAATCTTTTGGTGTTTTGACCATTTTTGAGCGTTACATTTCTTTCTTTTTTACTTTTCACTTTTTATTGCACCACTCCTAAAGTTTTCGTTTTACTTCTGGAGTGGAGCTTTTAATCTAAGGTCCCTGCTAGAGATGAGCGAACTTGGTCAGTAAAGTTCAGTGTTCATACCGAACACGGGATTTACAAAAACATCGAGTTCGGTGCTTTATGCATGAAAACCGCTCAGGTGGGGTAAAATCAGCGTCATCAGATGTAGTGTGCACAAACAAAAATCAACCTCCCGTGCCCTTCCCCGGTTATTGCTGGCTGTATGTGGGGGGAGAACTGAACTGTGCAATCAATGACTTCCAATAGGGAGGGAGAAGTCCAGGTCCTGCATAGAACTTTATCTAAAGTCCAACTCAACCCGAACTTTAATGGCTCCGCTCATCTCTTGTCTCTTTCCCTACTCTCCTACTCACCTGCCACCATAAATCATCTTCTATCACCACTGCTTCCATCAATCCCCACAGTTTGTGAGCTGCTGGCTGCTCCAGTGTCTCATGGAGCGTGCCGGAGGTCATAACGTAATGTAAGTCTATGAGAGCCTTGTTCTGGCTGTCATAGACTTGCATTGGGAGCTTGTGATGTAACTTGTGACTGTAACATCTGACTGGTCAGAAGTCAGAGAATTGCATGGCAGGACTGGAATGGAATCAGCAAACAATAAAGATGGCAGAAAATAAATATGACGGGGCGGGGGACTTGGATTTACAGCACCACTCCAGCCTCGGAATCCCGACACTCGAGTGGTGATTTACCTAGCATTCAGTGAGTACCTAACTATTCGCACTCGTTATACTCATAACGAATACTGTCTTAGGCTATGTGCGCACTAGAAATGTGAAGTTTCTCAAGAAAATTTCTTGAGAAACTTCTGGGAGTGAAAGATTTCCGGACCTCCGGAAAAAATCCGCACCAAATCCGCATGCGGATTTGCCGCGGATTTGCCGCGGAATAGCCGCGAATTTGCTGCGATTTTCCTGCGGATTTTGCAGGCTGTACTGCCGAAATCCGCAGGGTACCTGCGGAAAAGAATTGACATGCTCATTTTCTCAAGACATTTTCTCGAGAAATTCTTCTCAAGGAAATTTCTTGAGAAAAATCCGCAGCGTGCGCACAGCTATTTTTTTTTCTCATAGAATTTGCTGGGAAATGTCTGCACAAAGATTGCAGACATTTCTCAAGAAATTTCCGCGGCAAATCCGCGGGTAAATCCGCGGGTAAAACGCACTAGTGCGCACAGAGCCTAATACTTGCGTATTTATTCCGTATAGTGTGTGCAATGCAAGTCAATGGGGCAAAACTCACAAAGTAACGAGTAACCTGAATGCCAAATTGTACGTGCGAGTAGCAAATAGTGCGGAATTCAGGTTACTCGTTACATTGCGAGTATTCCCCATTGACTTGCATTTGGAATGAATACGCGAGTATTAGACAGTATTCGTTATGAGTATCGCGAGTGTGAATGGTTAGGTACTCGCTCAACTATAGATTTAACTGTGAGTATGAAAATATTTCCATTAAAAGTGTTTTTTCTGCAACGATTTCTAAAACACCAAAATAATTGACTTTTGTTCTAATTTATATTTGTGATGTAACTGAAATAGTTCATGTTTATGTGCAGGTAGAAGAGCGCTGCTCTGGTGCTGAAGTCCGCCTCTCATCTACAAGGAAGTGTGTGTCCCCACAGCATCATGACTGCACCCCGAACTGCGGCCTTCAGGGAGGAGAGCTCAGCACTGAGCTGGGAATGTCAGTCACATCTACTCATATGTGCTCACTAGCAAATAAGATTGTGGGAGTGCAGCTCTGGAGTATAATACAGGATGTAACTCAGGACCAGTACAGGATCAGTAATTTAATGTATGTACACAGTGACTGCACCAGCAGAATAGTGAGTGCAGCTCTGGAGTATAATACAGGATGTAACTCAGGATCAGTAATGTAATGTATGTATACAGTGACTGCACCAGCAGAAAAGTGAGTGCAGCTCTGGAGTATAATACAGGAGATAACTCAGGATCAATAATGTAATGTATGTACACAGTGACTGCACCAGCAGAATAGTGAGTGCAGCTCTGGAGTATAATACAGGAGGTAACTCAGAATCAGTAATGTATGTATACAGTGACTGCACCAGCAGAATAGTGAGTGCAGCTCTGGGGTATAATACAGGAGGTAACTCGGGATCAGTAATGTAATGTATGTACACAGTGACTGCACCAGCAGAATAGTGAGTGCAGCTCTGGAGTATAATACAGGATGTAACTCAGGATCAGTAATGTAATGTATATACACAGTGACTGCACCAGCAGAATAGTGAGTGCAGCTCTGGAGTATAATACAGGAGGTAACTCAGGATCAGTAATGTAATGTATATACACAGTGACTGCACCAGCAGAATAGTGAGTGCAGCTCTGGAGTATAATACAGGATGTAACTCAGGATCAGTAATGTAATGTATGTACACAGTGACTGCACCAGCAGAATAGTGAGTGCAGCTCTGGAGTATAATACAGGAGGTAACTCAGGATCAGTAATGTAATGTATGTACACAGTGACTGCACCAGCAGAATAGTGAGTGCAGCTCTGGAGTATAATACAGGAGGTAACTCAGGATCAGTAATGTAATGTATGTACACAGTGACTGCAGCAGCAGAATAGTGAGTGCAGCTCTGGAGTATAATACAGGAGGTAACTCAGGATCAGTAATGTAATGTATGTACACAGTGACTGCACCAGCAGAATAGTGAGTGCAGCTCTGGAGTATAATACAGGATGTAACTCAGGATCAGTAATGTAATGTATATACACAGTGACTGCACCAGCAGAATAGTGAGTGCAGCTCTGGAGTATAATACAGGAGGTAACTCAGGATCAGTAATGTAATGTATATACACAGTGACTGCACCAGCAGAATAGTGAGTGCAGCTCTGGAGTATAATACAGGATGTAACTCAGGATCAGTAATGTAATGTATGTACACAGTGACTGCACCAGCAGAATAGTGAGTGCAGCTCTGGAGTATAATACAGGAGGTAACTCTGGATCAATACCGGATACGTTATGTAGTGTCATTTGGATAAGCTGATGTCTATATCCTCAGGTGCCATTGTCTGCAGTATGTCTCGGCTGAAGAACTGTGCGATCGTTTGTGTCTTATGAAGGCTCCTCAGATATCCATGAGTTTTGGCTCCAACATGAAATTCCAGCTACAAATTGAGGAGCCGGAGAGGAGAAGGAGCAGAAAGCTGGTAAACCCCATCGCCTTTCTGATCAGTGCTGGATCTTTGTCATACAATATAATTTGTAATGTTTCTACAAAAATTGATTATCACAGTATAATGGTCTTTTTTCCCCTCAAACCTTTGGCATTGACTCTTATTTTATCCCATTATGTCACCATGCCATTTAGTCAATGCAACAATAAACCTGTGACACACTGTGTGACCAGCAGATGGCGATCTTGCATTGCATACAATTTGAAGTGACTCTAATGGTATATTAAACTAAACTCCACCAGAAAATCATTTCTATGTCTGTGAATGGGAATTTTTCTTCCCATTTGTGTTTCTACAGGTGCCATTGGGGCAATTGCATAATTTGCAACCAACCTGCCCCTCTGGAAATATGCAGTTATGGCCAAATGTTTTTAATTTTGCTGCTTGAGTTTTTAAAGTCGCTATTTGCATTAATTTTAGATTATGAAGAGTGATCAGATGAATTGTAAATAGATGCAGTCATTCCTTGCTGTGAATATTAACTTTATCACAAAAAACAATTTCATTTATCGGTTTCATCAAGAGCCTCAGTTGCTTTGAAGAAGGCGTCAGGTCGCCCACGAAAGTCTTGCAAATGCCCAAATTGTCTCTTAACAAAACTCAGCTTCAGGATTGACTCAACACTGGAGATGCGCAAACCTGAGGTTCAGCTTTCGAACCAAACAGCAAGTTTAAAAATCAAGGTTCGGGGTTCGGATGCTTTACGTGCGAACAAAACTTGTGCGAATATCGCTGTGTTCCGGTATACTTGGCGCTCGGCTTGCAGTGTTTGAATGGTGCACACTGGAGGTAACAACAGCGTGATCGGATGTAGTGTGCAATAAAAAATAAAAAGTTTGAAAAAACCGCCCGCTGGCTGTATGTGAGTGGAGACTGAAACTGCCAATCAGTGACTTGATCTGGGGTTCGGATCAAGCTGGAGCCTGTGGAGCTAGGCTTGTTTGCTGCCAGCAAATCGAACCTCGACGGACCCGCTCATCTCTACTCAACACCAGTGCAGAGCTAGCCCCGGAATGGCAGCAGGCAGACGTACAGGGACCGGACTACAGAGGACAGGGGTAACGCTTTTTTTTTTTCTATGATGAAGCCCCCAACAGACTGTTTGAGACATTTGCAAGAATAAAGGAAAAGTGAGCACTGCCCTGAGTCCAGCACTAAAGTCAGCCAGGACTGAAGCCTCCTGACACCACTCATGTGTGGGGGCTTTTCATGCAGGTGAAAGTCCCATTGACCCCCTATTTTCTGGCACCCTGGTCACCGATGTATAACCCTCCTGCCATGGTGCTGTAGACTTCTCAGAATGCTCGGCTCCTGCGCTGTAACACCCGCTTGTTCCTACACAATTATATATTTTCTAAGAAAGTTTCAATGAGCCGTAGCACAAGTTCACAGAAGATCTGAAGTCATCGCGGAATCACTTTACATCTGTGACACTTGGTTGTTTTTAGAAAATCCTTTGTCATGTTTCTCACTATGATTGTTTTTCTTTCTTTCTGGGCTGATCCAGACTTTCCCGGTGCTGTCAATAGAGCAATTAACCCGGTGGAAATGGGTGGCTGCAACCTTAAATACCAGCATGGGGGGAAAAATGTCCCCCTGGTTGTTCATCTTTAGCTGTTTTATTGTAATCTTGGTTGCTTGGGTTATAGCCTAAATGAGTTGAAGGTTTGTCCAGGACTTTTTTACGATATTGATCGATATTGACGACCGATCACAAGGTCCTGGACAAGGCCTATAACTATGAGAACGACTCAGGGAAATAGCATCTAGTACTATATTTTCCTTGCAGGTTGTCACTTACACATTCTAGGGGTGAATTAGTGCAATAGTGTCATGTTCGCCGCTGGGTAGTGGTACTGTGGCAAGCAGAAGTGGACCCACTGGACCACAGGGGGACCCCGGGCCTGTCCTTGTAGTGGGAGGGGCCTAACTAAGTGCCCATCGCAAGGCAGACACCAGCTGCTACTCCCAGGGCAGGGACTGGGACTGTGGCAGCTGAGCCCCAGAGAAGGGGCAGACACGAGTAGACAGGGTTGGGTCTCAGGTGTAGAAGGGGACCACAGGAGTGGCCGGGGCAGATAGCACGGTCAGGACAGACGGACACAATTTCTGGTGTGTTGAGGACCACCGGGATAGCTGAGACAAGAGAGTGAGACACAGCTGGCACAGACAAGCATAGTCTCTGGCAACGTGAGGACCACTGAGATAGCTGAGCCAGGAGGCACAGCCAGGACGGACAGACACAATCTCTGGCAACGTGAGGACCACTGGGATAGCTGAGCCAGGAGGCACAACCAGGACGGACAGGCACAATCTCTGGCAACGTGAGGACCACTGGGATAACTGAGCCAGGAGGCACAGCCAGGACGGACAGGCACAGTCTCTGGTGTGCCGAGGGCCACTGGGATAGCTGAGCCAGGAGGCACAGCCAGGACGGACAGGCACAATCTCTGGCAACGTGAGGACCACTGGGATAACTGAGCCAGGAGGCACAGCCAGGACGGACAGGCACAGTCTCTGGTGTGCCGAGGGCCACTGGGATAGCTGAGGCAGGAGGCACAGCCGGGACAGCCAGCCATAGTCTCTGGCGAGGCGAGGACCACCCGGATAGCTGAGGCTGTAGGCACAGCCAGAACGGACAGGCAAAGTCTCTGGCATGGCAAGGGACACCGGGAAAGCTGAGGCAGGAGGCACAGCCGGGACGAATAAGCACAACAGGACCAACAGGCAGGGAAGAAACTGGAGCCAACAAGACAGGACAGACAAGGGGATCTAACAACTAGCTAGAGTACTAGACACTGACTAGCTAAACTAGGGCATTGATCAGGCAACTCCCCTAGTGGGAGCTTGCCCGAAATACCCAGTATCTCTGAGCAATAGGCTGGGAGGCACTTCCTGGGAGTGGCGCGCTGACCCTTTAAGACAGGGACAGCGGCGCGCGCACACACTCCTTAGGAGTTCTACCGGAGATAGGGAGGAGCACCCACGTGGAGGAGAGGCATGGGCGCCAGGCAGCGTGGAGGGACCTGGCCGTGGCGGTGAGTCAGAGCGTGTCCCTGCAGGAAGGCAAGGAGTGCAAGGACACAGCATTACAAATAGTAAATTAGTCACATAGTGACAGTGTTACCTACACAGGGGTCTGCATCAATAAAGCTATCAATTGTAACCAATGGAAACAAGTATCAAAGTTTTCTAAATTGTTACTAATGTTAGAATTTTAACACCGACCTCCGTATCTGACAGTGTATATTGCAGCCTGATGTTCATGGGTGAATCTAGAAACATGTTCCACAGGGATTACTATAATTGCTATTGCAGATTATCAGTACGGGCTGCTTCATGGCAGAGTGTCCTGATATGTGATGTCCACACTGGATGTCTAAGACCAATACTCGCCGCCTGTCCTCCTCGCCGTCATTACTGCAGGTATAACTAGACACTTACCCTTCTATTTCAGGAGGTGACGAATGTCCTGGGTCCCGATCACCACGTGTGGGGCAGTGAGCAGGTGCATCTTGTGCTGTTCAGTCCCAGCGGTGTATTTGGCGTCATTCTGGCCAGCGCACAGGTCATCGAGGCCTTTCTGACAGGTCAGATAATTGTCATATTCATGTTGGGTGTGATATAATCTGTGTAATTTTATTCTGTAGGATTAAAAGCTTGAGAACAACACTTGTTTTTAGGAGACTCATGGTCAGTGCCAACACCCAGGAAATCACGAGCAGGAGATCCGGTTCTTAAATCAACAGACTCGACATCTTTACCCCAAATACCGAATCCTATCCTGTGCCTCAAAGAGGGCGACGTTGTGCTATTTCAGCTGAGCATACTGCAAAATGGTAATGTCACCGCGCTACTAGTAGATTTCTATTGTAGATGTAAGATACATATATATATATATATATATATATGTATATATGTATATGTGTGTGTGTATATATATATATATATATATATATATAATATATGTGTGTGTGTGTGTCACATATACTTACAAATATGTATAAATGCATTGTCTTCTACAATCTCTGTACATAGCAAAATACTCATTGACTGATATTTAATTGCATATGTGGCATAAAGTCATCTCCCCATGTAAACAGGTGATGTGCTGTCACTAACATACATGGGGAACAATGATTCCATCCCCATAGCCCCATGTAAACCGTCCATTAAAAGGTTATTCCCATCTTCACAATTGAGTATTGTTGGATACAAGAAATGTATTGCTTATCAAAGATTTCAGCTGTTTTTGAAATATTAACTCTACTTTTCTTTTGCAAAAGACCGACCACCCCTGCTAGGCAGCAGAACATGAGCAGTGCTTCCACGCTATTGTCAGTTGAGCTTGCATGCACTGTTTTGAAGATGTCAAGACCACTGGAGTGCACTAGCAAGTCACATACCTGGCCAGCTTCAGCACAGTGTATACAAGCTAGATAGCCGCAGTGGCACCAAAATAACAGCTTTATTGTAATATGCATATGAAGGTGCTCAGTGTACCATTGTCGTGGCGAAATACCTTGGTTCACCATTCCACCCATTTATTTAGGTTACTGTCACTTCTTCCACTGAAGTAATAGAGGAGGCGAGCGATGTCAGAAGCAAGGAGAGAGTGATCTGTGTGCCTTCTTTTCCACTGAAGTAATAGAGATGACCAGCAATGTCAGAAGCAAGGAGAGAGTGACTTGTGTTCTCTCTTTTCCACTGAAGTAATAGAGGAGATGAACAGTGCCAGAAGCGAGAAGAGAGCGATTTGTGTAAGCTCTGTTCTACTGAAGTAATAGAGGAAATGAACAGTGTCAGAAGCGAGAAAAGAGCGATTTGTGTAAGCTCTGTTCCACTGAAGTAATAGAGGAGGTGAACAATGTCAGAAGCGAGAAGAGAGTGATTTGTGTAAGCTCTGTTCTACTGAAGTAATAGAGGAGATGAACAGTGCCAGAAGCGAGAAGAGAGTGATTTGTGTAAGTTCTGCTCCACTGAAGTAATAGAGGAGGTGAACAGTGTCAGAAGCGAGAAGAGGGTGATTTGTGTAAGCTCTGTTCTACTGAAGTAATAGATAACAGAGAGAGATAGTGGAGAGGGGCTTTTGAAACCGCGCCAGAGATCCCAGATGTAAGCTAGAATCAATGTATTTTTATTTCGGCATAGGTCTATGCCGAAATATAAATAATAATAATAAATATAAATAAAAATAATAAAAATACATTGATTCAAGCTTACATCTGGGATCTCTGGCGCGGTTTCAAAAGCCCCTCTCCACTATCTCTCTCTGTTATCTGCCACTTGGGGTACTGCTGCCGTTGATCCATATATATGCGGTTACAGGAGTTGTGCCTTTCACAACCCTAATCGGTGAGTAGGATTACTCTCTTTATTATACCCCCTGTTTATCAGGGTAAGACCCTATGCGCTTTTTTTCCACAGGTTCTTTGCCTTTGTGATCTACTGAAGTAATAGAGGAGATGAACAAAGTCAGAAGCGAGAAGAGAGCGATTTGTGTAAGCTCTGTTATACTGAAGTAATAGAGGAGGTAAACAATGTCAGAAGCGAGAAGAGAGCGATTTGTGTAAGCTCTGTTCTACTGAAGGAATAGAGGAGATGAACAATGTCAGAAGCGAGAAGAGAGCGTTTTGTGTAAGTTCTGTTCTACTGAAGTAATAGAGGAGATGAACAATGTCAGAAGCGAGAAGAGGGTGATTTGTGTAAGCTCTGTTCTACTGAAGGAATAGATGAGGTGAACAGTGTCAGAAGCGAGAAGAGAGCGTTTTGTGTAAGCTCTGTTCTACTGAAGGAATAGAGGAGGTGAACAATGTCAGAAGCGAGAAGAGAGCGATTTGTGTTAGCTCTGTTCTACTGAAGTAATAGAGGAGGTGAACAATGTCAGAAGCGAGAAGAGAGCGATTTGTGTAAGCTCTGTTCTACTGAAGTAATAGAGGAAATGAACAGTGCCAGAAGCGAGAAGAGAGCGATTTGTGTAAGCTCTGTTCTACTGAAGGAATAGAGGAGGTGAACAATGTCAGAAGCGAGAAGAGGGTGATTTGTGCCCTCTTTTCCACTGAAGTAATAGAAGAGATAAGCGATGTCAGAAGAGAGGAGAGTGCGATTTGTTATCTTCAGACAGTGCTGCCTCTGGTCAAGCACCACGGTACAAATGCCAATCAACAGAAGAGTGGCAGTAATTTAAATGAAGGGCTGGAATGATGCATCCTGGCATTTAGCCACGACAAGGGTGCACTAAACACCGTCATTTGAATTTTACAATAAAGTTGTTTTTTGGGGGCAGATTTAAAAACAAAGGGAGCAATAATATAAATAATTTGATTTTCCTCAAGGTCCTGTGATTAGAAGTGTAAACTCAGGGTGACAAGCTCCCTTTTAAGTGGCAAAAAAAATTACAGGAATAAAAAAAAAAAATAGATTTGTTTCGCTATTTTCCAAGATCTGTTTTTTTTTATTATTTTTTTGCTGCGTTTTTTGAAGCAAGTGTAGTAAACGAAAAACCACAAAAAAATAACAAGTAATGTTTGTCTGAAAATGGCGACAAATTTATATATTTTTTTTTAATGTTTTCATTTAATAAAAGAGTGTAAAATATAAAATCTCAATAGCGCAGTCATACAAGACATCATGCTGCAGAACAGTGACTGCACAAAACAAATCCAAAAACAATTACTTATTTATGTCCCCCCCACTCTACAATTTTTTTCTTTTTTCCGTCTTTCAATACAGTCGTATGATCATTATAAGATAAATGATATAGTGCAGTTATACACGGTCTCCACATAAGCAGGGCCTCTCATGAAGGGAAATGAGTTTTGGAAGGCAGGGATTGGAAAACTAAAGTAAAAAAAAAATAAACTGCTTGCGATGTCGAGGGATGAAATACTTTATACTATTTAATAAGCCACTTTCCAGCATGTGGATGTATGGAGATACAGATTAGCAGCTTATTTATGCATACGTTTCTTCATTTGTATTCATTTATGCCCATGTCCTATGCAGAGATGCACATGTTTATATGAATTGCACAATAAATGATCATTATATCATTATCAGGGAGGGTATCGATATGTATTAGTTAAGCTTCACTTCACTTTGTGAGTAAGAAAAAAAAAAATGTACTGTACTGGTACTGTATTGGAGGCTTCATAGAAAACGCATTACTGGTAATAAGACTAATCTGACTTTCCTATCCACACCTGCTTTACAGCACAGGAGAATGCCAAATAACTAGATCTTTAGGGAGGGAGAATCGCTCGCAGGATTTTCTCCTGAAGCTCGGTTTACAGTCTTGAGTGCATGTCAGGATGATGATTTATTTTTTTGTGAACATCTATATTTAGACATCTGCTCGGTGCGATCACTCAATAATTGCATAAGCACCCAGAGATGTCAGGCACTGATTAGGACCGACCACTGGACTGAAGAAGTTCAATAAAAATATACAAGTTAAATTATTTTTTTCTTTACAAAGCTCTTGTCACACTAAGTACAAGGAAATACAAAGAGAAGGGGACCCCTGCATCTAGGGAAAAGGAAGATTGTGACCCCTGACAGAACCTACCGCTGGTCCCTGGGGTCCCTCACCACCCTAGATAGGTTCAGCACCTATGCGCTGAGCCGGATACCTGACCCTAGGTATCCCTGTGCGCCGAGCCGGATACCTGACCCTAGGTATCCCTATGCGCTGAGCCGGATACCTGACCCTAGGTATCCCTATGCGCTGAGCCGGATACCTGACCCTAGGTATCCCTATGCGCTGAGCCGGATACCTGATCCTAGGTATCCCTATGCGCTCAGCCGGATACCTGACCCTAGATATCCCTATGCGCTGAGCCGGATACCTGACCCTAGGTATCCCTATGCGCTCAGCCGGATACTTGACCCTAGGTATCCCTATGCGCTGAGCCGGATACCTGACCCTAGGTATCCCTGTGCGCCGATCCGGATACCTGACCCTAGGTATCCCTATGCGCTGAGCCGGATACCTGACCCTAGGTATCCCTATGCGCTGAGCCGGATACCTGACCCTAGGTATCCCTATGCGCTGAGCCGGATACCTGACCCTAGGTATCCCTGTGCGCCGAGCCGGATACCTGACCCTAGGTATCCCTATGCGCTGAGCCGGATACCTGATCCTAGGTATCCCTATGCGCTGAGCCGGATACCTGACCCTAGGTATCCCTATGCGCTCAGCCGGATACCTGACCCTAGGTATCCCTATGCGCTGAGCCGGATACCTGACCCTAGGTATCCCTATGCGCTGAGCCGGATACCTGACCCTAGGTATCCCTATGCGCTGAGCCGGATAACTGACCCTAGGTATCCCTATGCGTCGAGCCGGATACCTGACCCTAAGTATCCCTATGCGTCGAGCCGGATACCTGACCCTAAGTATCCCTATGCGTCGAGCCGGATACCTGACCCTAGGTATCCCTATGCGCCGAGCCGGATACCTGACCCTAGGTATCCCTATGTGCTGAGCCGGATACCTGACCCTAGGTATCCCTATGCGCTAAGTCGGATACCTGACCCTAGGTATCCCTATGCACTGAGCCGGATACCTGACCCTAGGTATCCCTATGTGTCGAGCCGGATACCTGCCCCGTAGTATCCCTATGCGTCTAGCTGGATACCTGACCCCCTAGGTATCCCTATGCGTCAAGCCAGATACCTGACCCTAGATATCCCTATGCGTTGAGCCAGATACCTGACCCTAGATATCCCTATGCGTCGAGCCAGATACCTGACCCTAGGTATCCCTATGCGTCGAGCCAGATACCTGACCCTAGGTATCTCTAGTGCTGTGCCCTAAATAGGGAACGAATGGGATGAGCTCTTTGTCAATCCCACTGAACAACTATAAAAGACACAAGGAGGACACACAAGGGAATAGTTCATGAATTATGTATCCACAGATGACACAGGTAGGAGTTCAGTAAAGTTTACAGCAACGATTCCACAGATGAGAGCAAGCCACCTGCTTGCAACCAAGGCTTGAATGAACTGAAAAATATCACCAGCACCAGTCCAGGGAAGGAAGGGGTATTTAGGCACCAAGAGAATACTGATGATCAGCAGCTGGGTGGTAGGCGAGCTCCTGCTGGGTGCAAAAGAGGTTAGAGATGAATACAATGAATACTGACAGTAGGAACAATGGAAAGTCAGAGAGCATTCAGCACAACAAAACACTGTGACCTTGTATGGCCAGAAACCACATGACTGTCATCTGTGACACCTATATATCAATTTGTAGGGAAAACAAATTATCTTTCCTCCTGCTCTATGACATGCTCCCTGCATTTCAGACTGCATGAGCAATATGACAGGATTCCTTTAATAACTTGCTAGTGATAATGATTAGAAACATTTTCCAAGTCTTCTCATATCAGTATGTAAAAATGGTTAAAAAAAAATCATTAGAAAAGTCTTCAAAAACCAAAAGTTTTCCCCAAAGAGGGAGAAAGACTTGATGAGAAGTTCCATCACCAGATCCACATCACGGCAGGTAAAGCTGATTCTCCGCATCGTGTGATAATCGGCCAAAATCACTCTCAGCTCTTTGTAGGAGCTTCAACCTCGGATAGGCTTCCTCTCCGTAAGACGTGCTTTCCAGATTCCAAGATCACAACATTATGATCTCATAGCAGACCCTGACGTACAAGGTCCCGGCAGCGTCCTCTGGAGGTTTATTTTACAAGGGCAAATCTGTTCTTTTTCTTGGAAAAGCAATAGTATGAAACGTTCCTTAGTTATTTTTAGCAAGAACGTCTGTGACACCTTCAAGGGTTTGTAGAATAAGAACCTGTTGAAAATGTCACATCTGGGACAGTGTCCATCTTCTAGTTGTCTTGGGGATTTAGGGAGAAAAAGTTCTCAGATTTTCAGTTCTGGAGAATCATGATCAGGTCGATATCTCGGGTCTTGAAAAAAGGTCCAAGGACTGAAAAATCCTTTTCTTCAGATGCCATTCAGCCAACAGTAAAGCGATGTCCTTGTCTTTGTGGGTTAATAACTGTCTAATAGCACACGCCATCCTGTGTATCACAGAGCGGACGTCCAGCCATTATCCCCTCTATCAGAAGGATCACTTGTTCAATACTAACCCTCACTGGGATTTTGGGGCGTTCAGGAGGCTCGATCACCTCATCAGAGAGACCCATGCGAATGTCTCCAGGTACTTGCTCTGTGCTCGCAGCTTATCACGTTTAACCCTTTGTGCAGAGCACTGATCTTGTGTTATCTATGTTGTAGATTCGCCCACATGTTCACAGATCCTGGCACATACGTGTTCATGGACAACGGGATGAGAGATCAATCCCTTTTTGTGACGGTGAAAGAGAATAATGTGTATTGTGATCCGGGGGCCTCTCGTATCCAGCCGTCTTCTCCATATCAGCTGGTCAGGCAGGGTGTCGTCACCCAGCACAGGCTCCACCTGGCACCAAACTGGGCCGCTATTTGGGGTAAGAAATCACATCCTTCATGTTGGGTATCATAGGGGCATTTTATCCTCTTACTGCAATCCTGACTACTAGGCCTCATTCACATGTCACTATTTGTTGCCAAAACCAGGAGTGTCTCCAAAACATAAAAGGTGTCAGTCTTTCTTCTATAGAGTTTCTCTGTAAGTTCAACTCCCGCCTTTGGCAACAAACACTGATGCGTGAATGAGGCCTTACACGCGATGCTAATGCTGCCATCTTGTATGTTGTCTAGGCATCCTGCTGCTGCTCTTCATAGTTATGGTCGCTCTCCTGGTCCTCACCTTGGTATTACGACCCTCACTCTACAGCCCCAGCCCACTGAAGAACTGGAAACCCAGATGGAGAAGTGTTGGAGAACCTTATATCTCACCTGAATATGTACTCACACGAGACAGGTGGTCCCATTGATGTGATGTATAGTATATATAATACCCTGATATACAGTATACAGTCATATGAAAAAGTTTGGGCACCCCTATTAATGTTAACCTTTTTTCTTTATAACAATGTGGGTTTTTGCTATTTCAGTTGCATATATCTAATAACTGATGGACTGAGTAATATTTGTGAATTGAAATGAGGTTTATTGCACTAACAGAAAATGTACAATCCGCATTTAAACAAAATTTGACCGGTGCAAAAGTATGGGCACCCTTATCGATTTCTTGATTTGAACACTCCTAACTACTTTTTACTGACTTACTAAAGCACTAAATTGGTTTTGTAACCTCATTGAGCTTTGAGCTTCATAGGCAGGTGTATCCAATCATGAGAAAGGGTATTTAAGGTGGCCACTTGCAAGTTGTTCTCCTATGTGAATCTCCTATGAAGAGTGGCATCATGGGCTCCTCAAAACAACTCTCAAATGATCTGAAAACAAAGATTATTCAACATAGTTGTTCAGGGGAAGGTACAAAAAGTTGTCTCAGAGATTTAAACTCAGTTTCCACTGTGAGGAACATAGTAATGAAATGGAAGAACACAGGTACAGTTCTTGTTAAGCCCAGAAGTGGCAGGCCAAGAAAAATATCAGAAAGGCAGAGAAGAAGAATGGTGAGAACAGTCAAGGACAATCCACAGACCACCTCCAAAGACCTGCAGCATCATCTTGCTGCAGATGGTGTCACTGTGCATCGGTCAACAATACAGCGCACGTTGCACAAGAAGAAGCTGTATGGGAGAGTGATGCGAAAGAAGCCGTTTCTGCAAGCACGCCACAAACAGAGTCGCCTGAGGTATGCAAAAGCACATTTGGACAAGCCAGTTACATTTTGGAAGAAGGTCCTGTGGACTGATGAAACAAAGATTGAGTTGTTTGGTCATACAAAAAGGCGTTATGTATGGAGGCAAAAAAACACGGCATTCCAAGAAAAGCACTTGCTACCCACAGTAAAATTTGGTGGAGGTTCCATCATGCTTTGGGGCTGTGTGGCCAATGCCGGCACCGGGAATCTTGTTAAAGTTGAGGGTCGCATGGATTCAACTCAGTATCAGCAGATTCTTGACAATAATGTGCAAGAATCAGTGACGAAGTTGAAGTTACGCAGGGGATGGATATTTCAGCAAGACAATAATCCAAAACACCGCTCCAAATCTACTCAGGCATTCATGCAGAGGAACAATTACAATGTTCTGGAATGGCCATCCCAGTCCCCAGACCTGAATATCATTGAACATCTGTGGGATGATTTGAAGCGGCCGTCCATGCTCGGCGACCATCAAACTTAACTGAACTGGAATTGTTTTGTAAACAGGAATGGTCAAATCTACCTTCATCCAGGATCCAGGAACTCATTAAAAGCTACAGGAAGCCACTAGAGGCTGTGATTTCTGCAAAAGGAGGATCTACAAAATATTAATGTCACTTTTATGTTGAGGTGCCCATACTTTTGGACCGGTCAAATTTTGTTTAAATGCGGATTGCACATTTTCTCTTAGTACAATAAACCTCATTTCAATCCAGAAATATTACTCAGTCCATCAGTTATTAGATATATGAAACTGAAATAGCAAAAACCCAAATTGTTATAAAGAAAAAAGGTTAATATTAATAGGGGTGCCCAAACTTTTTCATATGACTGTATATTTACTCTATGCCACATATGACATCCATATATGCCATAAAACACATACATATACTGTGTGGAGAAAAGTATGTGCCTCCTCCAGATCTCACCTCCAGGAAGCTTTTGTGGCCTCCAATTCTACATCCATAGACATTAATGTAGAGATGGTCGCTCTGCAGATATAATATTCACTCTACTGGGAAGAAGCTCAGGCACTTGTGACGCCCTGGCAAAACCAGGTAGTCACAGTTAGGCCCCTGCATAACACCTTCCCTCACTAGGCAACACACAGCCGACCTGAAACCCTAGTCACCCCCCCCTCCTTAGGAAAAGATACACACCAGTGGGCGTGACCAGGCAGTTGGTGCACGCCAACCCAGGGGTCTAGACAACCCAGGGCGGGAAAAACAGAGTTGTGCTTTGGAGTTCAAGTTGAGAGGAGGTGTGCTGGGGCTAGGTGTAGCTCCAGCAGGAGTAGTCCAAATTGAACGGTACCAGGGTAGGAGCCCTGGTGCCTCTGGCTAGGTGGCAGACGGTGGTCTCCGTCAGCAGGAGACGGGAAGACAGCTCGGTGGAACCGAGGTGGACCGAGACAGGGTTGTAGCCTGCCGGTACCGACACAGGGAACCGACCCAGAAACCGTAGCACAAGGGGGGTACTCGGACTCTGAAGCCAGAAACTGGAAACAAGCGGACTGGTTAATTAACCGATTGAGGACAGGACTAGAGGTTCTGTCCCACCCAGAGCCGGATTAAGGTTGATGGGGGCCCCTGGGCAGAAAATCTGGTGGGGGCCCCATAAACGTTAACATTTTTAGCCATAACAGTAGAGCGCGAACTGTAGCATTTAGATATAAATCCAATGAACATGTGTCTTATCCTGTTCTACCACATTCAGATTTCCAGTACTACAATACAGATACAGTCCAGGATAACTCACAGCTGTCCACTTACACACAGAAAGATCGAGGATCGCGCTGTTCCCTGCCGCCATCAGTGGCCCCTTGTCACGATCACGGGAAGTCGATGGTTGCTATGGTAGCGGCGGGCCATGTAATGACCCCTGTTGCTATCATGACATATTTTCTGTCACAGTCGATAGAGTGCCGACTCACACAGGAATGCTGTATTTCTGCTAATCAGAGCTGTACAGCTCTGATCAACAGGGATGCACAAGCGATCAGACTGCTGATGCTTATAGCTCTCAAGGGGACTAGTAAAATAAATACAAAATGTAAAAAAATAAATAAAAAGTTCAAATCATGCCTCATTCGCCCCACTGAAAATAAAACAGTTAAAAAAACATACACATATTTGATATCTCAGAGTTCAGAAATGCCCGATCAATAAAAATATAAAATCAATTAATCAGATCGGTAAATGGTGAAGCGAGAAAAAAATCCAAATGCCAAAATTATGTTTTTGGGTCGCCACAAAATTTTTAAAAAGATCCAATAACGGGCGATCAAAAAGTAGCAACTACATAAAAATTGTATAATTGAAAACACCAGCTCAAGACGCAAAAATATTAGCAGTCACTGAGCCTCACATCCCAAAAAATTAGAACACTACGGGTTTCAAAAAATGGCACCAAAAGCACAATTCTTTTTTTTAACAAACGTCTGAATATTTTTTAACCCCTTAGATAAAAGTAAGAGTATACCTGTTTGGTATCTATGAACTCGGCATCATACTGACATGGTAGTTTTACAATATAGTGAACATGGTGAATAAAATAACCCAAAAACAATCGTGCAATTGCACTTTTTTTGCAATTTTATCGCACTTGGATTTTTTTCCTGTTTCCTAGTACAATATATGGTAAAACTGATGATTTCACTCAAAAGTACAATTTGTCACGCAAAAAATAAGCCCTTATATGGCAAGATTGATGGAAAAATAAAAAAAGTTACGGCTCTCGGAAGAAGGGGAGAAAAAAAACAAAAAAAAAAAAACGGAAAATCGGGGTGAAGGAGTTAAATTTTGAGTACAATATTACTATGACAAAATTTTATGAAGTCAATATGAATAACAAAACTGATAGCTGTCAGTGAATGGCACTCAGCAATACGTCTGGCACATGAACATGGAAAGTACACATTAAACTCCGGGGGGGGCATCATTGTACTGCAAGGGGTGTATGTAATTATACTCCAGGAGGCGTTTATATCACAATAAGTTAGTGTATGAATATACTCAAAAAGGGGATAATGATTATAGTCAAAGGGATGGGGGACATTATTCTATGATTATACTCCACTCTAGGGAGGGGGCAAGATTTTATGATTATACTCCATTAGTGAGGTGTTTTACTCTACTATATTCCAGGGGAAGGGGGGTGGGCATTATTTTATGATTGCTCTCCAGGTGAGGGGAGTATTATCCTATGATTATACTCCAGTGGGGGAGGGGGCATTAGTATATGATTATAATCTACTTGGGGGGCATTATTATATGATTATAATCTCTGTGGGAGCCTTATGCTATGATTATATATTAGTGTGGGGAGGGTGTTATTGTATAATTATACTCCAGTGGGGGAGAGGGCATTATTATAAGATTACAATCTAGTGGGGGAGGGGGCATTATTATATGATTATAATCTAGGGAAGGGGCTTGAATTCTGATTATATGAAAAGGGAAGTGTAATTAAGGAGGTGTAGGTAGGTTTAAACATTGATGGGTGTCAGGGACTATACTGCAATGTAGCTCATATGTAGGTCGTTCATACACACTTCACCTCTTGCAGTAAAATGACCCCCCCCCCCCCCAAACTCCAGGAACAAAATATACACCACTTGCAATAAAATGTCCCTGTCTCCACCTTTCATGTACAGCTATATACAGTTATTCCCCCTTACTGATAGCTCTGTTTTGGAGTTACTTGGAGAGCACTGTGGCCCCCTCTACACCCCCCCTCCCCCTGTCCTGCTGAGTGACCTTACTCTCACAGCTGACATCCCGCGCGTCCTTCTATCTCAGCCTGCATCTCTCATGGACGGTGCAGGCTCTAGCTGCATCCACAGCAGCAGGATGGCGGTGACACATCAGAGACGATGAATTTCCCGCCCCCACAATCCTCTCGGGCAGATAACAGCCGCGGCAGAGAGGAAGCACGCAGTGAGGGAGCTGAAAATCAAAATGACATCTGTCTCCCTGCACCGCCCCCCTCTGGAGCCTGGCGGACGGCACACTGTGCAACTGCACTACTCACATGTAGATGATAAAGCCAGCTATGATCATGGGGGCCGCCAACACAGGAAGCCGAAGACAGATGGTGGTGGGGGCCCCCTTGGAGGCTCTTGTGGTGGGGGCCCCTGGGCGGCAGCCCCGCCTGCCCTGCCTATAATCCGGCCCTGGTCCCACCCAAAGTCCCTCATAGAAGACAACAGCCCACTGATTAGGGATAAGAGGTCACCGCCAGGGCCCACAGATCTCACGGGCCAGCGTCTGCGGGCACGCCTCCTTAGGCAACATCCAGCCGGGAGCGGACGCCTACGTTTCAGACTGGGAAGTCATTACTACTTAAAACAGTGCAGAGGACAGAGATAGACACCACCAGCCGGGTGGGGGACCCTGAATGCAACTGGCCGCGGCACCGGCCACCATCACCTTGGTTTACCAAAGACTTGTGTGTTTTACTAACAGTGAGTACACCAGCACCCCCTGCGGTCGCTATCCCCTGCACTGAGCCACCGGGTCCCGGGGCCATCATCCCTGCCCACGGAGGGGTTAACAACTTGCTGCACAATATCTCTCCCGGGTGCCCCATAACTGCAGCGGTAGTGTCCCAACTCACCACGCACCGTGGGTGGCGTCACGAACTTAATACGGCCCAGCCCGTACATATACGTCCCCCCTTTTATTCGGTGTGTTTGCTAGACCCCCGGGTCTGGAGATCCTCGAGCCACCACCCCTGAAGGTCTGGACTCGAGCAGCGCCAGCTGCTGGCATGGGGGCGGCACACCCCAATGTTGGGAGAAGCTGGGCTCACAATCTATAGTTCATCCCAAAGGTGTTGGATGGGATTAAGGTCCAGGCTCTATGCCGCAAGGTATTTCCTTCCACCAAACTCCTCCTCCATGTCTGTATGGACCTTGTGCTCCAGGTAGAACAGAAAAAGGTCTTCCCATTGTCCATAATGTCTTCTTCTAAATCATTAAGATTTCCCCTCACGAGAGCGAAGAGGCCAATGCGGACTCCTGATAACATCCTGGAGCATTATCCTCTTCCTCCAAATTGTACAGCGGGCACAGTGTAGTCAGGGGGTATCATTCTCCTGGGATTCACCAAACCCAGACTCCTCCATCAGATGCAGATAAAGCAGTGCGATCTGTCACTGCTTGGTGACGCGCGGCTTGGCATTGTACTTGGTGACGTATGGCTCGGCATTGTGCTTGGTGACGCGTGGCTCGGCATTGTGCTTGGTGACGTATGGCTTGGCATTGTACTTGGTGACGTATGGCTCGGCATTGTGCTTGGTGACGCGTGGCTTGGCATTGTACTTGGTGATGTACGGCTCGGCATTGTGCTTGGTGATGTACGGCTCGGCATTGTGCTTGGTGATGTACGGCTCGGCATTGTGCTTGGTGATGTACAACTCGGCGTTGTGCTTGGTGATGTACGGCTCGGCATTGTGCTTGGTGATGTACGGCTCGGCATTGTGCTTGGTGATGTACGGCTCGGCATTGTGCTCGGTGATGTATGGCTCGGCATTGTGCTTGGTGATGTATGGCTCGGCATTGTGCTCGGTGATGTATGGCTGCTGTAGCTGCCCGGCCATGAAGCTCCCGGTGGGTGCAGTGTTTGTGCTGATGTTTCCAGAGTAGGTCAGGACTCTGCAGTTTTGGGGTGAGCAGAGCGGTGCTGACTTTTCTGTCCTCTGCTCCTCAGCACTCAGCCCCCCGTTCTGTAACATTACGGGGTCTTCACTTTGTGGCTGAGTTGCTGCGGTTTCTTCCATTTCTCAATAATATCACTAACAGGTGGCGGGCAAAGATTTTGGAGGAAGAAATGGAATGAATCAACTTGTTATCCCGTTGCTCCTATTATAGGACTGCGCTGGTATCAGTGAGCTCCGCACCACCGGTGACTCTGTCATATGTTATTAAGGGAAAATAGCATGGCTGGGGTCTGAGGTTATACACTGGGGGGGGGGGTGAGGGGGTCTGAAGTTATACACTGGGGGGGTGAGGGGGTCTGAGGTTATACACTGGGGGTCTGAAGTTATACACGGGGGAGTGAGGGGGTCTGAGGTTAAACACTGGGGGGTGAGGGGGCCATAGGTTATACACCGTGGAGCAATATGTGATATATCTGCATGTTTTCTCCCTCAGTCTCCAGTTTTATGAAGCTGTCGGCTCTCGCGGCTCTGGAGAGATACTAGACATTGGGAAGAAGGAGATCTCCTATGGATCAGGTGCATACAGTACGTGATGTGTACAGGTCAATGTTCAGCCTCTGCTCCCTATCCAGACCCTATAGATGTATCCCATTATCAATTAGAAGTCTGTACAACCCTATTAGCCATCACTATCAGTATGTTCCCTATACACCGGTGGCCGCAGAGCCGTCACGCTCATAATTTGTCTCAGATCATAGGAGCTGTGCCCGCGTCCTGGAGGATTTCAATGTACGGACTTTATTTGACAAACTGGAAGATCAAAATCTTCACTTGACGTCTCAGCTGGGAAGACACCGGAACGAGACGCTGTCCTTCTATAAAGCCTTCATACACCGGATCCAGGTCCTGAAGGTGAGGCCATAGCCATACCACTAACCCACCGCTAGGCCATAGCCATACCACTGACCCACCGCTAGGCCATAGCCATACCACTGACCCACCGCTAGGCCATGGCCATATCACTAACCCACCGCTAGGCCATGGCCATATCACTAACCCACCGCTAGGCCATGGCCATACCACCGACCCATTGCTACCGTCCACCTTATGAAGGGTTCTGCAAATGCTTTTGGCTGTTTTGTTTTCTCCTGTTCTAGGAAATGTTACAGACCCTCGAATTGGGGACCAATAAAAGTGTTGAGTGGAGGAAAATCCCACTGGACGGTGAAGAGGAAAGTACAAGAGCCACCATGACTTCCCAGCAGAGTCAGAGCTCGTCCCTGAGCATAAACCAGGGGTATAGCAGCACCGAGCCCACCCAAGGTCAATTATTTTCTGTTTTATTTTATACTTTGTTTCCTAAGTCCCTTTCATGTGACCGAACATCTACAGATAAACCCTTTTGTAAATACTTTCCTAAATCTGTAACCTCAGATGAAGCTTGACTTGATGTCTCACTTACTTTTCCCTCAGTCACGGACACATTGAGCGCCATTTTGACACTTACCTGCTATAAGATTGTGTTAATTCTAGGTGTTTTCATGCAAGAAGCCATCACACTTATGAAAGTTGTAAAGCTGACATTGATGAAGGTGTCGTCTGAGCTAGCCGCAAAGAAGAACCCGTCCGCCAAGGAGCCCCACCACCACGCCAAGGGTCCTAATGGTGCCAGAGGATCCAAACCCCCGGAGCACGACCAGGTCAAATATTACTTTTCAGCAGATTTGGGATGTATTTATTTTTACGTGTATATATTTTTTTTAAGAAACATTTTTTTTCATAAGAGTTGCATGAAGTTTTGCAGTATTTGGTTTCTACATCCTCTATGTATCACTGTACTAAACAGACGGCAGAGCGAGTTACCAGTGATCTCCTCTCTGCTCTGCAACGCTGATCTCTTCTTCTGAACTGTTTTTTTGGCCGCTAGTACCTCAGCTCAGAAGGGAGAGGTAAGGATACAATAAGACGTAAATCAGTACAGTCCGCTATGTACAGTAATATATAGAGGATGTAGAAGAACAACACCCCCAAATTCACAATAAAACCCTAATACAAAAATACTTTACCGCGAAAATTCATCCATTTTAGTAAAAAAAATCCTCCACTCCTCATTGGGCATGGTATATTTACGTGAATGGCGACGGTTGTAAAATTCTAGGATGTTTGGGGGTCCGAGAGGTCAAACCTTTATTGACTATGACCTGATGACGCATCCTAGCAATAGTCATTCACTTTAAAGGTGGGAATAAGTTACCGTAATAATCGGTTGCTGACAGCAGTGGTGGCGGCACATTGATGCGATTTATCACAGTTTTTGAGATCTGTAATTTCCTACTCATGAAATAATTCATTAAAGGTCGTCATGTAAATGATTTACCGTAAATACTCGAGTATAAGCCGAGTTTTTCAGCCCGTTTTGCTTATGCTGAAAACGTCCCCCTCGGCTTATACTCGAGTGAGGTTCCCATATAAAAATTCTTGTCACCTGTCCTCCGTTCCTGCGGTGTCCTTACCTGCTTCTTGCAGTCTGCAGGCACTTAGACTCCTCGGTGATCTCGTCCGGTGCTCGGAGCCGCCCCTGCAGGCTGCCATCATGGCTTTACTGCAGTTGAATGCTTTGCAGCGCCGTGACAGCGGCAGTCCTGTGCACCGGACGAAATCACCAAAGAGTCTATATATCCATGGACTGCAAGAAGCACCCCTCAATTATTGTGTCCGGTGCACAGGGCCGCCGCCGTCGTCAAGCCTTGACGGCAGCCTGCAGCGGCAGCTCTGGGCACCGGACGTGATCACCGAGGTGTCTGTGTGCCTGCGGACTGCGCGAAGCAGGTAAGGACACCGCAGAAATGGAGGACAGGTGAGAAGAATTGTGGGGGGGGTGAACAACGATATAATGGGGGATATGAAGAGGCCAGGAATGAGAACATTACTAAAGGATGGGCACATTACTATAGGTTAGAAGGATGGGGCACATTACTACAGGGTACAATATGGGCACATTACATTTTATTGGTGTATATTTTTATTTTTGAGATTTACCAGTTGCTGCTGCATTTTCCACCCTAGGCTTATATTGGAGTCAATAAGGTTTCCCAGTTTTGGGGGTAAAATTAGGGGCCTCAGCTTATACTCGGGTCGTCTTATACTCGAGTATATACGGTAATTAATCCAATTCTGCTGCTAACTTTACAGATCCTGAATATTTTCTTACTTTTCCCCAGATCTCAGCCAATAAGAAAGCGTATGAAGGTCTGATGCACGGCAACATACCGATGCTTTCTTCTGTGGGTGCGTCACAGCCACGGGTTTATTAGAATAATTAGCACCATTATGTCATATTTATTTTGCACCTGGTTATTTTTTGTGTTTTTTCCTAGGTTTGCAGTTTCACCCACAGCTCTTCATGACTGCATTGTACAGAGAAGAAAACCTTAAGAAACTCATCACCACCAGCCCTTTAACCAAGACTTTAGAAGAAATCAAACAAGCACTTAATAAACAGACTCCAGGTGCTGATTGGTGACTGTGATGTGTGACAAGTGATGGGCGACGTCAACTATTGCAATTGAAGTTTGCTTTTTCTAAAACAGAGCATCAAATCCCATAGACAGATATAGATTCTGCTATATGTCCAAGAACTGTCTTCTGCTGCACCATACTGCAGACTTTCTTTGTCGCTCCATTGGGAGACCCAGACAATTGGGTGTATAGCTTCTGCCTCCGGAGGCCACACAAAGTATTACACTTTAAAAAGTGTAACCCCTCCCCTCTGCCTATACACCCCCCCGTGCATCACGGGCTCCTCAGTTTTTATGCTTTGTGTTGAAGGAGGCACACATTCACTCATGCTCCCATTATAGTCAGCAGCAGCTGCTGATTGTATCGGATGGAAGAAAAGAGGGCCCATAACAGGGCCCCCGGCATGCTCCCTTCTCACCCCACTAAGTCGGCGGTGTTGTTAAGGTTGAGGTACCCATTGCGGGTACACAGGCTGGAGCCACATGCCGTTTTCCTTCCCCATCCCTTAGGGGCTCTGGGAGAAGTGGGATCCTATCCGGTCATCCAGGCACTGGGACCGGGCTCCCTCCGCAGCCCCATTGGGATTCTGACGGACAGGAGACTGACTATCATCAGGGACAGGGCCCTGCATCTACAGGTACTCTGTGTGTCCCCTTGGGGACGGTGCATGGAGCACTTTGGCCTCAGACGCTGCAGCGACTGCGGTGTTGGTATGAGACCGGGACTACCGCGCCGACCGCGCCTGCTTGCCGGCCGCGGTTTTAACTTTAGTCCCCGGCTTTTGCGGCCTAGTGCCTTAAACTCCCGCCCCCAGGCCTGCCAGTCAGGGGAAAGGGCGGGACGGTCGGTCTGACGCCGACAGTGAGGGCTGGAGCACACTTAGCTGTCCTCCTCCCCCCTCACTAATCACTCTGGGGCACCAGATTCCCGCACTTTTGTAGTTACGCCCACAGCTCCCTCCTCCCCTGTGAACGCCGACAGCCATGTTTTAAGCACATTCTGCCGGTGGAGGACTTCTGGCTGCAGCTCTGGGAGACCCGAGGCAGGGAATCTGGTGGCCACACACCGCTTGAGCGGTCGGTAAGCCACACCGGTCACCCGGTGCTGGTCCCCCTAGAGTGCCGAACTGTATATATATATATATTATATTTGTATACATTTTCTCGGTTCGGCTGTACTGTTAGCTTGTGGCTATATATCCCTCAGTGATCATTCTCCTGGGAGACAACAGCATGTCGTTCACAAGGAGCAAGGGTGCCAAGACACAGGGTTATTTTGCAACATGTACCTCTTGTGCGGCTATGCTACCTGCAGGTTCCACCTACCCTCACTGTGAGCAATGCTCGGGCCCTGTGGCACTCGCTCAGCCGGAGCCTGGGGCACTGGTGGGACCCTCGGCCCAGGTAGAACCGCCGGCTACCCCTGTACAGGTGGCAGGGACAGAGTTTGCAGTGTTAGCTGAGAAACTCTGAGTCACTTTCACAATCCATGGCTCAGTCTATGGACAAATGGTCTGCTAAAATACTAGAAGTCTTGCAGTCCAGACCGGCCCTTACACAGGCCCCGGGCACTGCGGGATCGCCCCCAGGCCCCTCTCGGTCTGCGACGAAGCGTGCTCCTGGGGTGGCCTCTAGTTATTACGTGGAGGACTCCGGCACGGACCGCAGTCCCAGACCGGCTAAGCGGGCTCGCTTAGAATCTTCCCCGACTTCATCACGCTGTTCGGGGTCCCAGCTTGAGGACTCTCTAGAGGATGAGGCGGAGGTCGCAGCCCAGGACTCTGACCCTGACGTTGCTCTCAATCTTGATACACCTGAAGGGGACGCCATAGTAAATGACCTTATAGCGTCCATCAACCAGGTGCTAGATCTTTCTCCCCCAACTCCACCTATAGAGGAGTCGGCCTCACAGCAGGAGAAGCACCAGTTTAGGTTTCCCAAACGTACTCGGAGTGCCTTCTTCGATCACTCTAACTTCAGAGATGCTGTCCAGAAGCACAGGGCTTTCCCGGACAAGCGCTTTACTAAACGCCTTAATGACACACGTTACCCCTTCCCCTCTGACGTAGTTAAGGGTTGGGCTCAATGTCCCAAGGTGGATCCTCCAGTCTCTAGACTGGCGGCTAGATCCGTAGTAGCAGTGGCTGACAGTTCATCGCTCAAGGATGCCACGGACAGGCAGATAGAGCTCCTAATGAAATCCATCTATGAAGCCATAGGCGCGTCCTTTGCCCCAGCCTTTGCAGCAGTGTGGGCACTCCAGGCTATCTCAGCTTGTCTGTCTGAGATTAATGCGGTCACCCGTACCTCTGCTCCGCAAGTAGCGTCTTTAACTTCTCAGGCGTCGGTATTTTCATCCTACGCCATGAATGCTGTCCTGGACTCGGCTAGCCGTACAGCGGTAGCATCCGCCAATTCGGTGGCAGTCCGCAGGGCCATGTGGCTACGCGAATGGAAGGCAGACTCTGCTTCCAAGAAGTTCTTGACCGGTTTGCCTTTTTCTGGCGACCGATTGTTTGGCGAGCAATTGGATGACATTATTAAGCAATCCAAGGGAAAGGACTCGTCCTTACCCCAGCCCAAACCAAAGAGACCTCAGCAACGAAAAATTCAAGCGAGGTTTCGGTCCTTTCGGCCCTCAGCCAGATCCCAATCCTCCTCGTCCATCAGGCCACAGAAGAGCCAGAGAAACTCTTCTGCATGGCGGTCTAAGTCACGTCCTCCAAAGACCGCCGGAGGCACAGTCTCCAAGGCGGCCTCCTCATGACTTTCGGCCTCCCCAAACCGCATCCTCGGTCGGTGGCAGGCTCTCCTGCTTTTGCGACGCCTGGTGGCCACATGTCCAAGACCGATGGGTGAGGGACATTCTGTCCCACGATTACAGGATAGAGTTCAGCTCTCGTCCTCCGACTCGTTTTTTCAGAACATCTCCGCCCCCCGAGCGAACAGTTGCACTTTTTCAGGCGGTGGACACTCTGAAGACAGAAGGAGTTGTGATCCCCGTTCCCCTTCAGGAACGTGGTCGCGGTTTTTACTCCAACCTGTTCGTGGTGCCAAAAAAGGACGGTTCATTCCGTCCCGTTTTGGACCTCAAATTGCTCAACAGACATGTGAGAACCAGGCGGTTTCGCATGGAATCCCTCCGCTCTGTCATCGCTTCGATGTCCCAAGGAGACTTCCTAGCATCAATCGACATCAGGGATGCCTATCTCCATGTGCCGATCGCTCCAGAGCATCAACGCTTCCTGCGTTTCGCCATTGGGGACGAACACCTTCAGTTTGTGGCACTGCCTTTCGGCCTGGCGACAGCCCCACGGGTCTTCACCAAGGTCATGGCATCCGTTGTGGCAGTCCTACACTCTCAGGGCCACTCGGTGATCCCGTACTTAGACGATCTTCTAGTCAAGGCACCCTCCCGGGTGGCATGTCAACACAGTCTGACCGTTGCTCTGGAGACTCTCCAGAGGTTCGGGTGGATCATCAATTTCCCAAAGTCAAAATTGACTCCGACCCAATCACTGACTTACCTCGGGATGGAGTTTCATACTCTCTCAGCGATAGCCAAGCTACCGCTGGACAAACAGCGTTCGCTGCAAACAGGGGTGCAATCTCTCCTTCGGGCCCAGTCACACCCCTTGAGGCGCCTCATGCACTTCCTGGGGAAGATGGTGGCAGCAATGGAGGCAGTTCCCTTTGCGCAGTTTCATCTGCGTCCACTCCAATGGGACATTCTCCGCAAATGGGACAAGAGGTCGACGTCCCTAGACAGGAACGTCTCCCTTTCTCTGGCAGCCAAGACCTCTCTTCAGTGGTGGCTTCTTCCCACTTCTCTGTCGAAGGGAAAATCTTTCCTGCCCCCATCCTGGGCTGTGGTCACGACGGACGCGAGTCTGTCAGGGTGGGGAGCGGTTTTTCTCCACCACAGGGCTCAGGGAACCTGGACTCCGGCAGAGTCCTCCCTTCAGATCAATGTTCTGGAGATAAGGGCAGTGTATCTAGCCCTAAAGGCTTTCCATCGGTGGCTGGAGGGCAGGCAGATCCGCATACAGTCGGACAACGCCACGGCGGTCGCGTACATCAACCACCAGGGCGGCACTCGCAGTCGTCAAGCCTTCCAAGAAGTTCGGCGGATTCTGCTGTGGGCGGAGGCCACAGCCTCCGCCATCTCCGCGGTTCACATCCCGGGCGTAGAAAACTGGGAAGCAGACTTTCTCAGTCGCCAGGGCATGGACGCAGGGGAACGGTCTCTTCACCCGGACGTGTTTCAAGAGATCTGTTGCCGCTGGGGAACGCCGGACGTCGATCTCATGGCGTCTCGGCACAACAACAAAGTCCCGGCATTTATGGCACGGTCTCAGGATCAGAGCTCTGGCGGCGGACGCCTTAGTTCAGGATTGGTCGCAGTTTCGACTGCCTTATGTGTTTCCCCCTCTGGCGATGCTGCCCAGAGTGTTGCGCAAGATCAGGTCCGACTGCCGCCGCGCCATCCTCGTCGCTCCAGACTGGCCGAGGAGGTCGTGGTACCCGGACCTGTGGCACCTCACGGTGGGTCAACCGTGGGCGCTCCCAGACCGACCAGACTTGCTGTCTCAAGGGCCATTTTTCCATCTGAATTCTGCGGCCCTCAACCTGACTGTGTGGCCATTGAGTCCTGGCTCCTAGCGTCCTCAGGGTTATCTCAAGAGGTCATTGCCACGATGAGACAGGCCAGGAAACCAACGTCAGCCAAGATCTATCACAGGGCTTGGAGGATCTTCTTAGCCTGGTGCTCTGATAAGGGGTTTACCCCCTGGCCGTTTGCCTTACCCACGTTTCTTTCCTTCCTTCAATCCGGAATGGACAAGGGTTTGTCTCTCGGCTCTCTCAAGGGACAAGTATCGGCGCTTTCCATGTTTTTTCAAAAGCGTCTAGCCAGGCTTCTGCAGGTCCGCACGTTCCTGCAGGGAGTTTGCCACATAGTCCCACCTTACAAGCGTCCGCTAGAACCCTGGGATCTTAACAGGGTGCTAACGGCTCTTCAGAAACCACCTTTTGAGCCGCTGCGGGATGTCTCTCTATCACGTCTTTCGCAGAAGGTGGCATTTCTAGTGGCAGTTACATCACTCCGAAGAGTGTCTGAGCTAGCAGCGCTGTCATGCAAAGCCCCCTTCCTGGTATTTCACCAGGATAAGGTGGTTCTGCGTCCGGTCCCGGACTTTCTCCCTAAGGTGGTGTCCCCTTTTCATCTCAATCAGGATATCTCCTTACCTTCATTTTACCCTCATCCAATTCACCAATGTGAAAAGGATTTGCATTTGTTAGATCTAGTGAGAGCACTCCGGATCTACGTGTCTCGCACGGCGCCACTGCGCCGTTCTGATGCGCTCTTTGTCCTTGTCGCTGGCCAGCGTAAGGGCTCGCAGGCTTCCAAGTCAACCTTGGCTCGGTGGATCAAGGAACCGATTTTTGAAGCCTACCGTTCTTCTGGGCTTCCGATTCCTTCAGGGCTGAAAGCCCATTCTACCAGAGCCGTGGGTGCGTCCTGGGCATTGCGGCACCGGGCGACGGCTCAGCAGGTGTGTCAGGCAGCTACCTGGTCTAGTCTGTACACTTTCACGAAACACTATCAGGTGCATACTTATGCTTCGGCAGATGCCAGTCTAGGTAGGCGAGTCCTTCAGGCGGCGGTTGCCCACCTGTAAGAGGAGGGCCGTTGTCGGCTCTTTTTATCGGGGTATTCTTTTACCCACCCAGGGACTGCTTTTGGACGTCCCAATTGTCTGGGTCTCCCAATGGAGCGACAAAGAAGAAGGGAATTTTGTTTACTTACCGTAAATTCCTTTTCTTCTAGCTCCTATTGGGAGACCCAGCACCCGCCCCTGTTCCCTTCGGGCTGTTGTTCTTTGTGTACACATGTTGTTCATGTTGAATTGTTCTTTTGGTTCATGGTTTTCAGTTCTCCGAACATCCTTCGGATTGAATTTACCTTAGACCAATTTATAAGTTTCCTCCTTCCTGCTTTTGCACCAAAACTGAGGAGCCCGTGATGCACGGGGGGGTGTATAGGCAGAGGGGAGGGGTTACACTTTTTAAAGTGTAATACTTTGTGTGGCCTCCGGAGGCAGAAGCTATACACCCAATTGTCTGGGTCTCCCAATAGGAGCTAGAAGAAAAGGAATTTACGGTAAGTAAACAAAATTCCCTTCTTTACTCTTTAGCAGCAAGCAGTTCTTCATCACTTATTCTGCCAGCACTAAGGGTGCTGGAGCTTTCATTACATCACTTCCCATGCATTGTTCCTGCCACTATTCAGTGACATCTCTGATCCAAACTGAAGGCCCGTCTGTCTGATGCTTAAATGCAGAAGAAAAGGTGGAGGAAGTAAAAAGAAAAAAAAACAATGGAGTTGTGACATCACCTATTGTGAATGGTGGATTCTGTGTGATCAGCTGCATATAGAAGTGTTATCAGTCATTGTACAGGAGGGGGAGGAGGTGAGCTGTGTATTCACCTATTGTGAATGGTGGATCCTGTGTTATCAGCTGTATATAGAGGTGGTATCAGTTATTGCAAAGGATAAGGAGGAGGTGAGCTGTGACTTCACTTATTGTGACTATTAGATCCTGTGTTATCAGCTGTATATAGGTGTTATCAGTCATTGTACAGGAGGAGGAGGTGAGCTGTGACTTCACCTATTGTGAATGGTGGATCCTGTGTTATCAGCTGCATATAGAGCTGTTAACAGTTATTGTAAAAGATGAGGAGGAGGTGAGTTGTGACTTCACCTATTGTGACTATTAGATCCTCTGTTATCAGCTGTATATAGAGGAGTTATTAGTCATAGTACAGGAGGAGGAGGTGAGCTGTGACTTCACCTATTGTGACTATTAGATTCTATGTTATCTATTGTTTATAGATGTGTTATCAGTCATTGTACAGAAGGAGGAGGTGAGCTGTGACTTCCACTTTTGTGAATGGTAGATCCTGTGTTATTTGCTGCATATGGAGGTGTTATGAGTCATTGTACAGGAGGGGGAGGAGGTGAGCTGTGACATTACCTATTGTGAATAATAAATCAATGATATAGTTTATTAGTGCAGCTCAGTTACTCTCTTTTCCACTTGTATTTTTCAGAGAAAGAAGATAAAACCTTTGAGCCAGTCACCATTGGCAGTCTTGTGCCCATGGACATGAGCCGTCTCTCTCCCCGTCAGTTGGTGGTGTTCCGGTTTGGCTCCGCTCTCCTCCATCTTGCATGTCACGGCTGCGCCCTGTCTCCTCTGCTTCTCCTGATAGCTCAGACAGTCCCCAGAGTACAGAGTCCCGGGCGGCCGACGGACGATCTGCATCTCGGAGATTACTACTATGACACAGAAAATAAAGCTTTGTTTGTGCCGTCCATGTGCCTGGACCACGTCGGGGAGCTGGCAGTGATCATTGTGCATGCCGTGACACGGATCAGTACAGGTACAATACAGAAGAACAGACCCAGAACTTATAGAACAATGACGTAGATCGTACAATGTGAATAAAATATGTAACTTAGTTATTCTGTTATCTTTTAACACAGTGACTGGTACTTTGCTCTCTTGTTATTTTAGGGCTGCATCAACCCCTTATAAATAGTGACTACATACATTGCATGAATGGAGCCGTCAGGGCGATATCCCGCGCTTTCTTTCTTTCCTGGGGTGCAGAGAGGCCGGGGATGCTCGCGGTAAGTGCGGTACATCCCAGAATCTCCGAGTCTGTCGTGATATATGAGGAATGGGCATATTTGCAGACGTAGGTGTCGTCATTCTGTATGTATGCTCTATGCATGTGATACCGGTGGCGTCACATACATATTTCTGCAGCTACGCACCTGACACTTGACACTGACATGAAGTTATTGCTGAAACGGCGCCACAGGAAGACCTTCCAAATAACTAATATTTCCTGAGAAAATGGAGGATTCTGGTAAATGGGTTTTCTGGCTTCAGAATTTGTTTCCTTTTTTAAAACAAAACTACAGCTGGAAAAAAGTTTATCCAAAAGAAGAAAACCACTGACCCTGCAATGCTAGCCAAAGGGTTTATCCACAAACAGAAAACCACTGACCCTGCAATGCTAGCCAAAGGGTTTATCCACAAACAGAAAACCACTGACCCTGCAATGCTAGCCAAAGGGTTTATCCACAAACAGAAAACCACTGACCCTGCAATGCTAGCCAAAGGGTTTATCCACAAACAGAAAACCACTGACCCTGCAATGCTAGCCAAAGGGTTTATCCACAAACAGAAAACCACTGACCCTGCAATGCTAGCCAAAGGGTTTATCCAAAAACAGAAAAACGCTGACCCTGCAATGCTAGCCAAAGGGTTTATCCAAAACCAGAAAACCACTGACCCTGCAATGCTAGCCAAAGGGTTTATCCACAAACAGAAAACCACTGACCCTGCAATGCTAGCCAAAGGGTTTATCCAAAAACAGAAAACCCCTGACCGTGCAATGCTAGCCAAAGGGTTTATCCAAAAACAGAAAAACGCTGACCCTGCAATGCTAGCCAAAGGGTTTATCCACAAACAGAAAACCCCTGACCCTGCAATGCTAGCCAATGGGTTTATCCACAAACAGAAAACCACTGACCCTGCAATGCTAGCCAAAGGGTTTATCCAAAAACAGAAAACCCCTGACCGTGCAATGCTAGCCAAAGGGTTTATCCAAAACCAGAAAACCACTGACCCTGCAATGCTAGCCAAAGGGTTTATCCAAAATCAGAAAACCACTGACCCTGCAATGCTAGCCAAAGGGTTTATCCAAAACCAGAAAACCACTGACCCTGCAATGCTAGCCAAAGGGTTTATCCAAAAACAGAAAACCCCTGACCCTGCAATGCTAGCCAAAGGTTTTATCCAAAATCAGAAAACCACTGACCCTGCAATGCTAGCCAAAGGGTTTATCCAAAACCAGAAAACCACTGACCCTGCAATGCTAGCCAAAGGGTTTATCCAAAAACAGAAAACCCCTGACCCTGCAATGCTAGCCAAAGGTTTTATCCAAAAACAGAAAACCACTGACCCTGCAATGCTAGCCAAAGGGTTTATCCAATACCAGAAAACCACTGACCCTGCAATGCTAGCCAAAGGGTTTATCCAAAACCAGAAAACCACTGACCCTGCAATGCTAGCCAAAGGGTTTATCCAAAACCAGAAAACCACTGACCCTGCAATGCTAGCCAAAGGGTTTATCCAAAACCAGAAAACCCCTGACCCTGCAATGCTAGCCAAAGAGTTTATCCAAAACCAGAAAACCACTGACCCTGCAATGCTAGCCAAAGGGTTTATCCAAAAACAGAAAACCCCTGACCATGCAATGCTAGCCAAAGGGTTTATCCAAAAACAGAAAACCCCTGACCCTGCAATGCTAGCCAAAGGGTTTATCCACAAACAGAAAACCACTCACCCTGCAATGCTAGCCAAAGGGTTTTACTTACAAAAAGCCATTGGACCATATTCATCAAGTTTTCCAAACCGCATGAGACACTTAATTCTGGTGCATTCTAAGTCTAATCTATCTGAGTTTCCAAGTGTCGGCTCCTGTCCGTCTTTACCTGCCCTCAGAGAATAGGCAGCTCAATTTCAGCCTGGTGGGTGGACGTAACCGCCATATTCTAGGTGTCTGTGCTTGCTGGGTTTTTTTTGGCAAGACTTCCTTCCTTGTTCTCCTAAGGACAAGGTGGTCTTGTGCCCTTGTGTAGGTGGTCTCTGCCTTCCATATCGATAAGGACATCAACCTCTTCTTCTTTGGCCATCTCCATCCCAGCTCATCTCCTTGAGCGTTCCCTCCACCGTCTATATCTGGATAGTGCCTTTGTAGCCTATCCCTTCAATCCAAAGTCTTTTTTGACGTTCTGATTGTTCTCGTGATCCCTGATGGGCGACGTATAGGCCTCTTAGCTTCTATAACGGCCATTTCCAAATGCATCACATCTGTTTTGTGAAAACCTGTAAGGTCCATGAATAAGTCAATAAGTTTCAGGGCCTCCTGCTCTGTCAGGCATCAGGCCTTTCAGGCTGTTTTGGGGTCTCCGTCCACACTTTGCTCAGATTCCACAGCCACGGCTTTATGGTTTCTGTCGACGCCAGTTTAGACTGGAGGATACCACAGGCTTCTAGCGTCTAGATGGTCCACGTGGTTACCTCTTGTTTTTTCCCACCTATGTGCACTACTTTATGGCGTCCCATGGTTTTGCGTCCCCCAGTGCCATTTAGGGGAAAGTTGTATTTTTGTACTTACCATAAAATCCTTTTCTGGTTGAGTACATTGAGGGTCACAGCTCCCACCCTTCTCCCTGTATTACTGCCCGGGGATCACTTCTTTTTGCCTGGGGCCTATTTGCTGTTCTTCCCCACAATAAAGTCATGGTGGTCCCTGGTTGCTTTGGAATTTTTTGGTTCTGGTTGCTCACCGCCGGCTCTGGGCACTAAATGCCTCATGTCTGAGGAGAAGGTTTAGCCCATCAGGAGGGGCCAGCACTTTTTTTCCCACCTATTGTCAGGCCTTGAAGTGTAGGGCGTCTACCCACACCTATGTCCCCTCAATGTATTCAATGAGAAAAGGATTTTACCGTAGGTACAAAAATCCAACATTTTATATTCTTTGATTCTCACATTCTCATTCCAGGGAGTTGGAGAAGCAAATTCTGACATGAAAACCGCAATCCAAGACCTTCTGATGATCCACAAATTACCGGACCAGTACCAAACGCAGAAGAGGTAGGGACCGCGTCTGTCCATGTGCATCCCATCTCCATTCACGGGGTTGTCCACCACTGTACAACCTTTTGTCAATTGTTTGTGTCTCACATAACATGAAGAAAACCATACACTTAAAGGACTGGCGCCATTCCTGCAGCATGACCGCTGCAGGTGATCACCAACTACTGATTGTCTGCAGCACTCACAGTTCCATCTGATGAAAGTACGAAGGCTACAGCCACTGATTAGCATTAATTATAATTGTCACATGAACCCTTGGAATTGCAGAACCAACATCCTAGGAGCGGAGGTAAGTATATGAGGTTTTCTTCATGTTACGTGGGTCAGTTGAGCAGTTGATTGCTGAGCTTGTGCTCATACACAGCCAATGCAAACAAGCAGAACTGCAGTGTAAAGCATGAGGAAGGAAGCAGTATGAGCCACTGAAGAGACTGGAGATTTTCAGAACGCAACATATATTAATGGAGAATATAGCGAAGCCAGAGTCACCGATCTGAGATGTGGAAAGAAAGCAAGAGACAAAATAAACGGTTAATAAACCCATCAGCCTTTATAATAAGGCCTCTAGGTGGCGCCATCATTGGTTGTCTATGTGAGATATGTCATGGCTGCCCCCACTCATTACTCAGTCAATCAAATGTTCCAGCTAAGTATAACTACTCCCATCATCTACTCCCATTTTCTTTGTCGCTCCATTGGGAGACCCAGACAATTGGGTGTATAGCTTCTGCCTCTGGAGGCCACACAAAGTATTACACTTTTAAAAAAGTGTAACCCCTCTCCTCTGCCTATACACCCTCCCGTAGATCACGGGCTCCTCAGTTTTATGCTTTGTGTGGAAGGAGGCACACATCCACTCATGCATTCTCATACATAGTTATGACGGACGGAAGAAAAGAGGACCCCGATGGGGTCCCCGGCATGTTCCCTTCTCACCCCACTATGTCGGCGGTGTTGTTAAGGTTGAGGTACCCATTGCGGGTACAGAGGCTGGAGCCACATGCCGTCTCCTTCACCATCCCTTATGCGGCTCTGGGAGAAGTGGGATCCTAAGCGGTCATCCACGTGCTGGGACCGTGCTCCATCCGCAGCCCCTGGTGGAACCTGCCGGTCTGGAGCTTCTTCACCCCCAGGGACCGGGCCCTGCAACTTGGAGGTACTCTGTGTCCCCATGTGTGGACTGTACAGGGAGGGAGGTCGCTCCTTCTCCCCGGAAGCCGCCGTAGTTCCGTCCGCAGTTTTTTTCGGCGGACTTCCGCGCCGACCGTGCCTGCTTGTCGGGCACGGCCTTAAATTTAGTCCCCAGCTTCGCCGTGGCCTATTCGAGCAAAATCCCGCCCCCGGGCATGCCTGTCAGGGGTTAGAGCGGGATTACCGACGTGACATCGGCTCTGAGGGCTGGAGCATCTTTGCATGTCTCCCCCCACCCTCATTGACCACTTGGGGACTCCAGATTCCCGCTCTTTGCTGGCGCCGCCCTCGGCTCCACACCCCCCCTGAGAGCTCCGGCAGCCATTTTTAGCATTCTGCCGGTGGATGCTACTCAGCGGCAAAGCTCTGCAGCTCTGGGGGATCCACGACAGGGAATCTGGAGGACACACTCCGCTCGTTAGCGGTTGGTAAGCCACACCGGTCACCCGGTGTTGGTCCCCCTAGGGTGCCGTGATATATATAGATATATATATCTGTTCGGAAAGGCTGTATACCCTTTTCCCATATACCCTCAGTGGTCACTCTCCTAAGAGACAACAGCATGTCGTCCACAAGGAGCAAAGCTACTAAGGCACAGACTTTTTTCGCGGCCTGTACCTCTTGTGGGGCTATGTTGCCTGCGGGATCCACCTACCCCCACTGTGATCAATGCTCGACTCCTGCCACGCTTGCTCAGCCGGAGCCTCGGACACTTGTGGGCCCCTCTACTCATGTAGATCCCCCGGCTCCCCCTGAGCAGTCTGCAGGGACAGAGTCACCGTCGTTGGCCTCTTTCGCTGCGACACTCTCCCAGTCACTTTCTCAATCCATTGCACAGTCTATGGACAAATGGTCATCTAAGCTCCTTGAGGCTTTGCAGTCCAGACCGGGCCCTTCACAGGCCCCGGCCCCTGTTAGTTTGTCTCCTCCAGGCCCCTCTCGGTCCGCAACGCAGCGCGCTCCCAGGATAGCCTCTAGGTCCCAGGCGGAGAGGACTCCTGCCCGGATCGCAGCCCCAGGCCGGCTAAGCGGCCTCGCTGGGACTCTTCCCCGGCCTCCTCACGCTGCTCTGGATCCCAGCTTGATGACTCTCAGGAAGACGAGGCGGACGTGGGAACTCAGGCCTCTGACCCTGATTTCACCCTTAACCTTGATGCCCCTGAGGGGGACGCCTTGGTAAATGATCTTATCTCGTCCATCAACCAGGTGCTGGATCTCTCACCTCCACCTCCTCCTGCAGAGGAGCCGGCTTCTCAGCAGGAGAAACACCAATTTCGATTCCCCAAACATACGCGCAATACGTTTTTTGATCACTCTAACTTAAGGGACGCTGTCCAGAAGCCCAGAGCGGTCCCGGACAAGCGCTTTGCTAAACGGCACACTGACACGCGTTATCCCTTTCCACCTGAAGTCGTTAAGGGCTGGGCACACTCCCCCAAGGTGGACCCTCCAGTCTCTAGATTGGCTGCTAGGTCCGTTGTGTCTGTTGCCGATGGCGCATCCCTGAAGGATGCCACTGACAGATAGAGCTCTTGGTGAAGTCTATTTATGAGGCCACGGGCGCGTCTTTCGCCCCGGCCTTTGCGGCCGTGTGGGCTCTCCAAGCAATCTCGGCATGTCTGACTGAGATTAATGCCGTCACGCGGAATTCTGCTCCGCAGGTTTCTTCCTTGACCTCTCAGGCATCAGCATTTTCGTCCTACGCCATGAACGCCGTCCTGGACTCCGCTAGCCGTACGGCTGTGGCATCCGCTAACTCCGTGGCAGTCCGCAGGGCCATGTGGCTGCGCGAATGGAAAGCAGACTGTGCTTCCAAAAGGTTCTTAACTGGTTTGCCTTTTTCTGGCGACCGGTTGGATGAGATTATTAAGGAATCCTCGAAAGGACTCCTCCTTACCCCAGTCCAAACCTCAGAGACCTCAGCAGAAAAAAATACAATCGAGGTTTCGGTCCTTTCGTCCCTCCGCCAAGACTCAATTCTCGTCGTCCAACCGGCCGGAGAAAGGCCAGAGGAACTCCTATGCGTGGCGGTCCAAGTCACACCCCCAAAAGGCCGCGGGAGGCACTGCCTCCAAGACGGCCTCCACATCACTCTCGGCCTCATCTAACCACATCCTCGGTCGGTGGCAGGCTCTCCCGCTTTGGCGACGCCTGGTGGCCACATGTTCAAGACCGATGGGTGAGAGACATTCTGTCTCATGGTTACAGGATAGAGTTCAACTCTCGTCCTGCGGCTCGTTTCTTCTGAACCTCCCCACCCCCCGCACAGGCCGACGCACTTTTTGAAGCAGTGGACGCTCTAAATATAGAGGGAGTTGTGATTCCCGTTCCCCTTCAGGAACGTGGTCGCGGATTTTACTCCAACTTGTTCGTGGTGTCAAAAAAGGACGGGTCATTCCGTCCCGTTCTGGACCTCAAGCTGCTCAACAGACATGTGAGAACCAGACGTTTTCGGATGGAATCTCTCCGCTCGGTCATCGCCTCGATGTCACAAGGAGACTTCCTAGCATCGATCGACATCAAAGATGCTTATCTCCATGTGCCGATCGCACCCGAACATCAACGTTTCCTGCGTTTCGCCATTGGGGACGAACACCTCCAGTTCGTGGCATTGCCTTTCGGCCTGGCGACAGCCCCACGGGTTTTCACCAAAGTCATGGCATCCGTCGTGGCGGTCCTGCACTCTCAGGGCCACTCGGTGATCCCCTTACTTGGACGATCTCCTAGTCAGGGCCCCTTCTCTGGTGGCGTGTCAACAAAGTCTTACCGTCACTCTGGCAACTCTCCAGCAGTTCGGGTGGATCATCAATTTCCCGAAATCCAAGTTGACGCCGACCCAATCATTGACTTACCTCGGGATGGAATTTCATACCCAGCCAGCGTTAGTCATGCTACCGCGGGACAAACAGCTTTCTCTGCAGGCGGGGGTGCAGTCACTTCTTCGGAGTCAGTCACACCCCTTAAGGCGCCTCATGCACTTCCTGGGGAAGATGGTTGCAGCCATGGAGGCAGTGCCGTTCGCGCAATTCCATCTACGGCCACTCCAATGGGACATTCTTCGCAAATGGGACAAGAGTGCTGCTTCCCTCGACAAGAACATCTCTCTTTCCCTCGCAACCAAAACATCACTTTAGTGGTGGCTCCTACCCACATCTCTGGCCCGGGGAAAATCCTTCCTACCCCCAACCTGGGCCGTGGTCACCACGGACGCGAGCCTGTCAGGTTGGGGAGCGGTTTTTCTCCACCACAGGGCTCAAGGAACCTGGACTCCAATAGAATCGTCCCTTCAGATCAATATCCTGGAGATAAGGGCAGTATATCTAGCCCTATTGGCTTTCCATCGGTGGCTGGAGGGCAGGCAGATCCGAATCCAGTCGGACAACGCCAATGCCGTCGCCTACATCAACCACCAAGGCGGCACTCGCAGTCGTCAAGCCTTCCAGGAAGTCCGGCGGATTCTGCAGTGGGTGGAAGACACAGACTCCACCATCTCCGCAGTTCACATCCCGGGCGTAGAAAACTGGGAAGCAGATTTTCTCAGTCGTCAGGGCATGGACGCGGGGGAATGGTCTCTTCACCCAGACGTGTTTCGAGAGATCTGTCGCCGCTGGGGAACGCCGGACGTCGATCTCATGGCGTCACAACACAACAACAAGGTCCCGGCCTTCATGGCACGGTCTCAGGATCACAGAGCTCTGGCAGCGGACGCTTTGGTCCAGGATTGGTCGCAGTTTCAACTGCCATACGTGTTTCCCCCTCTGGCGATGCTGCCCAGGGTACTACGCAAGATCCGGTCCGAATGCCGTCGCGCCATTCTCGTCGCTCCAGACTGGCCGAGGCGGTCGTGGTATCCGGATCTGTGGCATCTCACAGTGGGTCAACCGTGGGCACTTCCAGACCGCCCAGACTTGCTGTCACAAGGCCCGTTTTTCCATCTGAATTCTGTGGCCCTCAACCTGACTGCGTGGCCATTGAGTCCTGGCTCCTAGCGTCTTCAGGGTTATCTCAGGATGTCATTGCCACCATGAGACAGGCCAGGAAGCCAACGTCCGCCAAGATCTATCACAGGACTTGGCAAATCTTCTTATCCTGGTGCTCTGATAACGGTTTTCCTCCATGGCCGTTTGCATTACCCACATTTCTTTCATTCCTACAATCTGGAATGGACAAGGGTTTGTCCCTCGGCTCTCTCAAGGGCCAAGTGTCGGCGCTCTCCGTGTTTTTTCAAACGCGTCTAGCCAGGCTTCCGCAGGTCCGCACGTTCCTGCAGGGGGTTTGCCACATGGTTCCACCTTACAAACGTCCGTTGGAACCTTGGGATCTTAACAGGGTCCTGACGGCTCTTCAAAAGCCGCCTTTTGAGCCGCTGCGGGATGTCTCTCTCTCCCGTCTTTCTCAGAAGGTGGCCTTCCTGGTGGCAGTCACATCACTTGGCAGAGTGTCTGAGCTTGCAGCGCTGTCATGCAAAGCTCCCTTCCTGGTTTTTCACCAGGATAAGGTGGTTCTGCGTCCTGTCCCGGAATTTCTCCCTAAGGTGGTGTCCCCTTTTCATCTAAATCAGGATATCTCCTTGCCTTCCTTTTGCCCTAATCCAATTCACCAGTGTGAAAGGGATTTGCACTCTTTGGATCTAGTGAGAGCACTCCGGGTCTACGTGTCTCGCACGGCGCCCCTGCGCCGATCAGACGCGCTCTTTGTCCTTGTCGCTGGCCAGCGTAAGGGATCTCAGGCCTCCAAGTCAACCTTGGCTCGGTGGATCAAGAAACCGATTCTCGAGGCCTACCATACTTCTGGGCTTCCGCTCCCTTCAGGGTTGAAAGCCCATTCTACCAGAGCCGTAGGTGCGTCCTGGGCATTGCGGCACCGGGCGACGGCTCAGCAGGTGTGTCAGGCAGCTACGTGGTCTAGTCTGCACACTTTCACGAAGCACTATCAAGTGCATACCTATGCTTCGGCAGACGCCAGTCTAGGTAGGCGAGTCCTCCAGGCGGCGGTTGCCCACCTGTAAGAGGGGGCCGTTTTTCGGCTCTTTTTATCGAGGTATTCTTATACCCACCCAGGGACTGCTTTTGGACGTCCCAATTGTCTGGGTCTCCCAATGGAGCGACAAAGAAAAAGGGAATTTTGTTTACTTACCGTAAATTCCTTTTCTTCTAGCTCCTATTGGGAGACCCAGCACCCGCCCCTGTTCCCTTCGGGCTGGTTGTTCTTTTGTGTACACATGTTGTTGATGTTGATTTGTTCTTTGGGTTCATGGTCTTCAGTTCTCCGAACATCCTTCGGATTGAATTTACCGTAGACCAATTTATAAGTTTTCTCCTTCCTGCTTTTGCACCAAACTAAGGAGCCCGTGATCCACGGGAGGGTGTATAGGCAGAGGGGAGGGGTTACACTTTTTTAAAAGTGTAATACTTTGTGTGGCCTCCAGAGGCAGAAGCTATACACCAATTGTCTGGGTCTCCCAATAGGAGCTAGAAGAAAAGGAATTTACGGTAAGTAAACAAAATTCCCTTTTTTTTCTCAATTTTTACATTATTTTATCATTTTTTTTTTCATGACTACGCCCATCGTCTGCCATGTCATTGCTTTCTCCACTATTTTTTTTTATCAGCTGTGAATTTTACAGCAAGTTTAGAAATCAGAGGATCATGGAGAACGTGTTTGTGAACAATTCCGGACGCCTCCGAGAGAATCACAAGGAGGAACATTCGGAGCAGACGGCGGCGAGGGTGAGCCATTAATATCCATTGCACCCTATATGGTGCATATACCACTTGGGGGACAATACGGGATGAAGTGATGAATGACCAACAATGGGAATTTGGGGATGATGTTCCTTTCTTAAAGTGGCCGTCCTGTCAGTGTGGGGCCATATTCTACATTTTTGTATAGGAGCCCATAGCACCGGCTCTCGGGTCAGCAGGTAATCTTGCAATCCTCCTTCAGACTGAAGTATCCTTACCAGTGTTACCTGTATTGTGCGGCAGGAGGAGGCCATAGACGCTCTCAATGAAGAATTCCTCCGGCTGGTAACACAAGCAATGGAAAACAAAAGGGAGTCCAGAGACCTGAGCGTCCGGCTGGAGAGCCACCCGTCTGGGGTAAGTTCTGTAAGTTTTCCTGTTTAATTAATCGTTTACTGATTGGAAGCAAAGATCTATGAAAATTGCAAAACTTTTCCCCGTTGATTAAGATCTCTGCTTACATACAGGGGACGGAAACATTTAATATCTTAATTCCAGAGGCTGAAAACCCGGCCTGACCTTGTCTTGTGAAGACAATATATTGCAGCCTATATCCGACCGGGTGGTATATGCCGGTATATAGCTAGTAATTATTATTACTTCCAACTTTTCCACAAGATCACAACTCTTCATCTGTGCTGGAAAACGGCCAAAAGGAACCTTTTACAGCAAGTTCAGGTTTTACAGAGCCATAATTGTCCTCTGTGTCCTGTGCGCACTGAACAGTCCAAAGAAGAATGGTAAACAACGAAATGTCTCGCCCCGTGATGGTCGATAGGAACTTCCGTATCAACAAGTCTTAAAATACAAACGCTGGAAACCAATAAAAGATCATAAACCGGTTCATAAACAAATACCATCAGCTCATGTAGGGCAATTCATGGTGCGCACTCGGTGCTCGGAGTTTGGTGTCAATTGGGCCTCATGTGCCGGATTATCAGATATTCTGGGATATACGATGGTTATAAAACAGTTCTGAATAATAGTCACACTATAGGCGCGGATCTCTTTATATAATGTACGGTTCCTTGCAGAACAGACTTTCTTTTTGCAAAATATTAATGGATGTTGGGTACAAAAAAAGTCGTGTAAAATGCTCAGAATACATTAACAGTTAAATAAAAGTATTAATACCGGTCCACAACTGCTTCCGATACCGCGCCAGTCTTTACCTTCTGTAGCGATGATGTCCCATCTCAGGAACATCTGACTGCTGCAGCCAATCATTGTCAGAAAGGCTCCAGGACGAATTACAGACCTGTCAATCACCTGCTGCTGCGCTGGGAAGAGCCGGACTGGGGCGTCACAAGATGAGTCTCATGTCTGGCTATGGTCCCCGGCCAGATCTGTGCTCAGAAGAGCCGGACTGGGGCGTCACAAGACAAGTCTCATGTCTGGCTATGGTCCCCGGCCAGATCTGCACTGGGAAGAACCGGACTGGGGCGTCACAAGACAAGTCTCATGTCTGGCTATGGTCCCCGGCCATATCTGCACTGGGAAGAGCCGGATTGGGGCGTCACAAGACAAGTCTCATGTCTGGCTATGGTCCCCGGCCAGATCTGCACTGGGAAGAGCCGGATTGGGGCGTCACAAGACAAGTCTCATGTCTGGCTATGGTCCCCGGCCACATCTGCACTGGGAAGAACCGGACTGGGGCGTCACAAGACAAGTCTCATGTCTGGCTATGGTCCCCGGCCGGATTTGTGCTGGGAAGAACCGGACTGGGGCGTCACAAGACAAGTCTCATGTCTGGCTATGGTCCCCGGCCGGATCTGTGCTGGGAAGAACCGGACTGGGGCGTTATAACATGAGTCTCATGTCTGGCTATGGTCCCCGGCCAGATCTGCGCTGGGAAGAGCCGGACTGGGGCGTCATAAGAAGATTCTCATGTCTATCTATATTTCCACTGGGAAGAGCTGGACAGGGGTGTCACAAGACAAGTCTCATGTCTGGCTATGCTCCCCGGCCATATCTGCACTGGGAAGAACCGGACTGGGGCGTCACAAGACAAGTCTCATGTCTGGCTATGGTCCCCGACCAGATCTGTGCTGGGAAGAACCGGACTGGGGCATCATAAGACAAATCTCATGTCTGGCTATGGTCCCCTGCCAGATCTGCGCTGGGAAGAGCCGGACTGGGGCGTCATAAGAAGATTCTCATGTCTGGCTATGGTCCTTGGCTAAATTTCCACTGGGAAGAGCTGGACAGGGGTGTCACAATACGAGTGTCGTGTCTGGCTATGGTCCCCAGCTGGATCTGCCCTGAGAAGAGCCGGATTGGGGCATCATAAGACAAGTCTAATGTCTGGCTATGGTCCCCAGCTGGATCTGCCCTGAGAAGAGCCGGATTGGGGCATCATAAGACAAGTCTAATGTCTGGCTATGGTCCCCAGCTGGATCTGCCCTGAGAAGAGCCGGATTGGGGCATCATAAGGCAAGTCTAATGTCTGGCTATGGTCCCCAGCTGGATCTGCCCTGAGAAGAGCCGGATTGGGGCATCATAAGACAAGTCTAATGTCTGGCTATGGTCCCCGGTGTCTGCGCTGGGAAGAACCGGACTTAGGCATCGTAAGCCAAGTCTCTTGTCTGGCTATGGTCCCCGGCCACATCTGTGTTGGGAAGAGCTGGACTGGGGCATCATAAGACAAGTTTCATGTCTGGCTATGATCCCCGGTTGGAACTTCTAACTATCTATTGTGGAGAACAATATACCCGGCTGTGATCCTGCTGCTCTGATTCTTGCTGTCTATGGCAGTATTCATCAGCTGACACTCCCTGCAATAAAACCCAATTGTGTGCATTATTTTTCTCCCCAAGGACACGCTTTTAAGAGGAAAAAAAATAACTTTAATAAAGAAATATTATATAATATAGTGTATAAATTGTACTTGCACCATGTGATGTGTGGACATCACACTAAAGGGGGTCTTCAAGTCTAGTTCTCTGGGATAGGTTTTTTTACATTATATTTACAGGTTTGAAGTTTACAAATTATTAGATCTTGAAAAGAGTATAAAGAATCTCTGTAAAAATGCAGTGAAGTGTGCAAGGGAAACAAAAGGGGTGAGGAACAAAAAAAACGAAGAGATTCTTAATTACTACCATATGATTGCCGCAATCTCCGGTAAAATAATAAAAAAAAAAAACTAAAACATTGCGTCATGCTGAAAATTGATTATCGATTATTAGCAGACTCGGAGGCCGGTCAAAATCCTGGAAAAAAAAGATTTTGACTTGATTCTGGAACAGGAGAAAAGCAATTATATCCTGTAAGTGTACGCACAAGCCCGACTCGATTCACAAATTGATTCTGGAGATATCGTAGCCACCGATTTGAATAAAAAAAGTTGTTTAAAGTTTTTTGTACTCTTTACACAGAGACACTTTTTACTTGTAATTAATAAGATGTTCTAGGACCATAGAGTGATCCTTCCTTCTGCTCAAAAAATTCCTTCAGAGCTGCGCTCTCTTTTCTACAATGAGATCTGTCATCTCGAACGGAATCAGACGAACTCCGCTTCAAGCGACCTAAACGAACCTAGGCCCGAGTGTCTGCATACACCTCCACTTCCGGTCCAATAGTCACTCCCATCACGTTCCTTACTTTAAGAATTGCCGTAAATCTCTTGTTAAAGATAATTATTGCCAAAAACTTAGCTATCTATCTATCTCTATCTCTCTCTCTCTCTCTATATATATAGATATATATATATATATATATATATATATATACAGAGACTGGTTCCTATAAGGTGCTATAACTTTTTTTTTTTTAATATTGTAAATTAAGCTAAATCGTTTTGCAGATATACTGTACTCTCCATGCTAAATACATGAAAAATATCATAGTATCATAGTTTTTAAGGTTGGAGGGAGACTCTAAGGCGGGCTTTGCACACTACGACATCGCAGGTGCGATGTCGGTGGGGTCAAATTGTAAGTGACACACATCCGGCATCGCATGCGACATCGTAGTGTGTAAAGCCTAGATGATATGATTAACGAGCGCAAAAGCATCGTAATCGTATCATCGGTGCAGCGTCGGTGTAATCCATAATTACGCTGACGCGACGGTCCGATGTTGTTCCTCGCTCCTGCGGCAGCACACATCACTGTGTGTGAAGTCGCAGGAGCGAGGAACATCTCCTACCGGCGTCACCGCGGCTTCCGTAGGATATGTGGAAGGAAGGAGGTGGGCGGGATGTTTACGTCCCGCTTATCTCCGCCCCTCCGCTCCTATTGGCCGCCTGCCGTGTGACGTCACAGTGACGCCGCACGACACGCCCCCTTAATAAGGAGGCGGGTCGCCGGCCAGAGCGACGTCGCAGGGCGGGTGAGTCCATGTGAAGCTGCCGTAGCGATAATGTTCGCTACCGCAGCTATTACACGGATATCGCAGCTGCGACGGGGGCGGGGACTATCGCGCTCGGCATCGCAGCATTGGCTTGCGATGTCGCAGCGTGCAAAGTACCCCTAAGTCCATCTAGTTCAACCCGTGGCCTAACATGTTGATCCAGAGGAAGGCAAAAAAAAACAAAACAATGTGGCAAACAAACAAGCGCCAATAGGGAAAAAAATTCCTTCCTGACTCCACATCCGGCAATCAGACTAGTTCCCTGGATCAACACCCTGTCATAAAATCTAATATACATAACTGGTAATATTATATTTTTCAAGAAAGGCGTCCAGGCTCTGCTTAAATGTTAGTAGTGAATCGCTCATTACAACATCATGCGGCAGCGAGTTCCACAGTCTCACTGCTCGTACAGTAAAGAATCCTCGTCTGTGATTATGATTAAACCTTCTTTCCTCAAGACGTAGCGGATGCCCCCGTGTTCCAGTCGCAGGCCTAGGTGTAAATAGATCTTTGGAAAGGTCTCTGTACTGTCCCCTCATATATATTTATACATTGTGATTAGATCTCCCCTAAGCCTTCGTTTTTCCTGTCTTGGTATTGCAGCCCACCCATTCCTCTAATAATCTTGGTGGCTCTTCTCTGCACCCTCTCCAGTTCAGCTATGTCCTTCTTATATATCGGTGACCAGAATTGTACACAGTATATAAGTGCGGTCGCACTAGTGACTTGTACAGAGGTAGAACTATATTTTTTTCATGAACACTTCTACCTCTTTTAATACATCCCATTATTTTATTAGCCCTGGCAGCAGCTGCCTGACACTGTCCACTAAAGTTACGTTTACCATCCACCCATACACCCAAGTCTTTTTCTGTGTCTGTTTTACCCAGTGTTCTACAATTAAGTACATAATTATACATTTTATTACCTCTACCCAAGTGCATGACCTTACATTTATCTACATTATACTTAAATTGCCACTTCTCAGCCCAATCCACCAATTAATACATAAATAAAAATAAAACAAAAATACAATAAATCTCCCTGTAATATAAAATTATCCTCCTCTGTATTGATTACCCTGCAGAGTTTAGTATCATCTGCAAATATTGAAATTCTACTCCGCATGCCCCCAACAAGGTCATTAATAAATATGTTGAAAAGAAGCGGGCCCAATACTGACCCCTGTGGTACCCAACTATGAACTGAGACCCAGTCCAAGTATGTACCATTAATAATCATCCTTTGTTTCCTATCACTGAGCCAGTTTTTAACCCAGTTACACATATTTTCCCCTATCCCCATTATTCTCATTTTATGTACCAGCCTTTTGTGTGGCACCGTATCAAAAGCTTTTGAAAAGTCCATATACACAACATCCACTGCATTTCCCTGGTCCAGGCTTGAACTTACCTCTTCATAGAAGCTGATCAAATTAGTTTGACAGGATCGATCCCTCTTAAACCCATGTTGATACTCTGTCATAAGGTTATTTTTCTTGAGATACTCCAGTATAGCATCTCTCAAGGAACCCTCAAGGATTTTACCAACCGTAGAGGTTAAGCTTACCGGCCTATAATTTCCCGGCTCAGTTTTTGTCCCCTTTTTGAATATTGGCACCACATTTGCTATGCGCCAGCCAAAATATGGAAAAAAATATTTATTTTCAACCCTGTAGACTAGAAGACACCTTCAGCATTGGGCTCTGTTGACAACTTCATGGTGATGTCTACATATGGAAACCCAGGATCTATTGCATATATATAGCTATATATAATATACAGCCCTCAATCAGATTGCTTTATGTATTCAATTGTTCAACAATTTTTGGTAGAAATTATACATTCTTCTAAAAGCTGCAAATCCCTTCCACACTTTCTATGTTTTAAAGGATAAACGTTACAACAGCCGATCATCTACTATAAGCATACGCTGCACCTAATAAGCTCCTGTTTGTCGTGTCGTGCACCATTGTATATATATACACTTGCAGAATATTTCTCCTGGACAGGTGACCGATAACGCTCAAGTTTAGAAGCAAGATTAGGATTTTAGAAATCACTTTTGCGTTAGTTTTTCACTTTCTGACACTGCAGAAGCTTATGTACGTTTGTTTTGCAGTTTAATAGGTTGGCGGAGAACAGGGACCTGGCGGTGCTGCTGGAAATACAGAGGCGGCTTATGTCAGAGAAGATCAGCGCTGCAGAATGTGAGCTGCTTTATCTGGATCCAACTGACACTACAGACTTCCACTCGTCCGGTAACAACCAAGATAAGTGACTTTTTTTTATAACAAGTGGAACATGGATGCAGTCATGAGCTCTGGACTTAAAGGAATTCACAGTAAATAACATTTAACCATTGGGCATATTCACATTTTTATCATTTTTTTACCCCCATAGTAAAACACCACACCATCGCCAGGAAGACAAAGCAGCAATCCCAGATGAAAATATATGCATTTTTTGTATATTTTTATGCCTTTTTTTCTCCTCTGCCTTATAGATCTGAAAACACAGAATTATAATATTGTATTTTTTTTTTTAAAAGACACTGGAGGACAAAAAAGCACAAGGAAAAAACACAAGGTCTGATTAATTTTCAAAAAGCTCATTCATTTGTTTTGATTCAACAGTAAATTGCTGATTTTTTCTATCCAAAAAAATGGACTGGGAAAAGTTTTGTTCATTTTTGTAATGAATCCACTGATTATTTTTTTTTGTGCAACTTTTCTGCTACATTTCGCATCAAAATCTGCATGCATTGTTCATGGATTTTGTTGGTGATTATGTTGAGGATTACACCGTATACATTGTGAAAGGGTGAACTCTGCACAGTGAATTCACAGGCTGTGGATGTTAAAATCTGCATTGCAGGTCTATTAATGCACGGAAAATGTCCGCAATGTGTAGATGACATTTTATAAAATCTGATTAGCATCTGGCATTGTGTTACACTACTGACTTTAGATACAAATCTGCAGGGACAATTCTCACCAAATAAATACTGTGTGCATTCACTTATAGTTTAAGAAAGGTTTGCAGTGCCTGTTATTATTAATGGCTCATCTTTCTGGCAGTAACTGGCAACATTCTGCCTTATATCCAGATGATAAGACAACTGCATCTTAACATTTCTCACAGCTGGACGCTTGCTACAGTTGCTGCTCTGTATCAAGACACAAAAATAGCAACAAAAAGAGGAATAAATATCCTCCAAAAATTAAGCATTATTTACTGCAAAGAAGGGCAGGAGTTGTATAGCGCCTAAGCCAAAAACTTCTACTCAAGCAGGATACAGCTAAACCCCCACTAAGTGGAGGCATCTCAGGTGCAGGAGGAGCAAATCACACACACACTTCCAAAACATGGTTGGGGCGATTGCTGGATGATAAAACTGCACACTGAAGGCTTGCATAGAGCGCTGTTCACACATGCAGATGAACAGTCACAAGCCCGCAGCCTATTAGGTGACGCCCATACTATGAGATCAGGTGGGCTGCCAAGCCGAACTCCATCTGTGCATCATACAGGGACAGGAATTCTAATATGCAAGGCCTAACAGAAAGGGGCCTGGCTGTATCCTGTACAAAAAAATATGAGGCTTTAGTTGGTATTATGGCCAGAATAAGGAAGTCTATATCCCTTGTCATGTGACCTCATGCTTGGAGGTCCCTACACTAAATATAAAGATAGCAACAAAAAGAGGAATAAATATCTTCCAAAAATTAAGCATTACTTACAGCAAAGATGGGCTGCAGTTGTCAGCAGTCTATATCAAGACAAGTGAAATAAATCGGCTTGTGTCGAAAGTAGCAAATGATCGAGGCAGGAGACCAATGTGTTTAGCTTGGGTTTTGTTCACATCTGCCATGCTATTTCTCCCTTTCTGTTTCAGTAAACAGAAAATTCGGAAAAATTAAAACCTCCGCAGTGCTGGAGAACCAGCGACACCTGAGGAACCCTATTGATATGTTAGGGTTTGTCGGTTTTCCGTTATGTAGACAGGTCATCTTTACTCTTATTTTATAAGTACAGCTGTGAACTATTCTAACAGTATATATTTATGTATTTATGTATGTATGTGGCAGGACTCTTTGGGAGGGCAGCTGTAACTGAAGCCCCCTAAGTTCTAGAGAGATTACACTTCAAGAGAAAATAAAATATGTCACTGTGTAACATTAGAGGGCACCAATCACCAGAATTTTCCTATATAAGCTACGGCCAGTGCTATACTGGCACTATCAGGCTGATTCTATACATACAGTGCTATACTGGCACTATCAGGCTGATTCTATACATACAGTGCTATACTGGCGCTATCAGGCTGATTCTATACATACAGTGCTATACTGGCACTATCAGGCTGAGTCTCTACATACAGTGCTATACTGGCGCTATCAGGCTGAGTCTCTACATACAGTGCTATACTGGCACTATCAGGCTGATTCTATACATACAGTGCTATACTGGCACTATCAGGCTGATTCTATACATACAGTGCTATACTGGCGCTATCAGGCTGAGTCTCTACATACAGTGCTATACTGGCACTATCAGGCTGATTCTATACATACAGTGCTATACTGGCACTATCGGGCTGATTCTATACATACAGTGCTATACTGGCACTATCAGGCTGATTCTATACATACAGTCCTATACTGGCACTATCAGGCTGATTCTATACATACAGTGCTATACTGGCACTATCAGGCTGAGTCTATACATACAGGGCTATACTGGCACTATCAGGCTGATTCTATACATACAGTCCTATACTGGCACTATCAGGCTGATTCTATACATACAGTGCTATACTGGCACTATCAGGCTGATTCTATACATACAGTGCTATACTGGCACTATCAGGCTGATTCTATACATACAGTGCTATACTGGCACTATCAGGCTGATTCTATACATACAGTGCTATACTGGCGCTATCAGGCTGAGTCTCTACATACAGTGCTATACTGGCGCTATCAGGCTGATTCTATACATACAGTGCTATACTGGCGCTATCAGGCTGATTCTATACATACAGTGCTATACTGGCGCTATCAGGCTGAGTCTCTACATACAGTGCTATACTGGCACTATCAGGCTGAGTCTATACATACAGTGCTATACTGGCACTATCAGGCTGAGTCTATACATACAGGGCTATACTGGCGCTATCAGGCTGATTCTATACATACAGTGCTATACTGTCACTATCAGGCTGATTCTATACATACAGTGCTATACTGGCACTATCAGGCTGATTCTATACATACAGTGCTATACTGGCGCTATCAGGCTGATTCTATACATACAGTGCTATACTGGCACTATCAGGCTGATTCTATACATACAGTGCTATACTGGCGCTATCAGGCTGATTCTATACATACAGTGCTATACTGGCGCTATCAGGCTGAGTCTATACATACAGTGCTATACTGGCACTATCAGGCTGAGTCTATACATACAGTGCTATACTGGCACTATCAGGCTGAGTCTATACATACAGGGCTATACTGGCGCTATCAGGCTGATTCTATACATACAGTGCTATACTGTCACTATCAGGCTGATTCTATACATACAGTGCTATACTGGCACTATCAGGCTGATTCTATACATACAGTGCTATACTGGCACTATCAGGCTGATTCTATACATACCTGTAGTGGTCAGCTCACATGTTTAGGTTTTGAAATCCAAAAAAGTAAAGTTTATAAAATCAGCAGCTTTTTGAGTGACAGCAGCTGAGTATGAGATAATAGAGGGAGGGTATTCATACTTATCCCCTCCCCCTGTTAGAATTAGCATAAGTATTGTACAATTAATTTTATTTTTGGTTTGCTGGACCTGTGCTAATGTCATACCCATGTGACCAGAAGGGGAGGGGCCTCAGCCAACATAGCTGATACCAGGAAGCAACATTTTTCTGTTTGGCTGAGGCCTCTTCTGGTTACATGGGCATGACCTCACACAGGTCCTGCTAGTGAAAAAGTGAATCGATTGTATAATACTAATGCTAATTCTAACAGAGGGAGGGGAAAACTCTGCATACCCCTCAGATATTATCTGATCCTCAGCTGCTGTCACTCAAGAAGCTGATGATTTTATAAACTTTACTTTGTGCTTCAAAACCTAAACATCCGAGCTGACCACTACAGGTATGTATAGAATCAGCCTGATAGTGCCGGTATAGCACTGGATATAGGTTATATAGGAAAATCCTGGTAATTGGTGCGCTTTTAAAGATACCTATTGAGTGATTCAGTCAGACTGCACAGTATTGCTGAACCTGTCTGGATATCCGCCTCCTACGGTAAACCCTCTGCCTCTCTCTGAATTGTCCATGTTAAACAGTATATTCATCAGATAAGACATTCACTGAACTCTGCAACCTGACCCGGAGCCGCAGCATGGCAGAAAAGCACCCAGAACTTGTTCTATCGAGCTGGATAATAGCCGGCTGTATTGCATCAATTCTACTGGTATTATCACAGAGTGTGCATCTAGGGCTGTCAGTCATATATCGGATGCCTCCTTTCATCTCCTCCTGAATCTAGATTATTGTGATCAGCAGACGAGCATTTCTGGACGACTGAGGTCAAAGTAAATGAGTATTCCCTGGACCTTTCCTAAATGTAAACAGTCAGTAAGCAAGTCACATGGATCCTGATGGCCCATGCTGGATGGTAAGGCTGCTTTCACACATCAGTTTTTTGCCATCAGGCACAATCCGGCAAAACATGAAAAAATGGATCCGGCGTCTGTTGCCGCCGGACCCATTTTTTCCCCCATAGACTTTTATTAGCGCCGGATTGTGCCGGATGGCCTTGCGTTTCATCCGTTTTTTGCCAAAATTGCAAAATTTACTTGTCCGTCGGCCGGATGAAACGTTGAAGTGAATGTTTTTGTGTCTGGGAAAAAAAACCCAGATTGCGCCGGATCCGGCGCCGTACGGCATGGTTTATAATGGAAGCGTAGGGACGCTGGATCCGGCAAACAACGGATCCGGCCGCCGGATCCATTTTTTTGAACTGAGCATGCTCAGTATCACACCGGATCTGTCAAAAAACTGAAGGAACTGATGGAAAAAACTGATGCAACTGATCCGTTTTTTCGCCGGATTGTGCCTAATGCCAAAAAACTGATGTGTGAAAGCAGCCTAATTTTGATACATCTTTAGACACTTTTGTCTAACTTTATACCATCCGTTGGTTACTTTGCACTAGTTTTTTACCCCTCATCTTACTTTCGGCACACCCGTCATCTTTTCGCCACCACACTCTTTTCCTTTGTGGTATGTTCCGTCATGAGCCACAAAAAATGTCTGCAACGTAATAAAAGTTAATAAATAAATCTGAACTTTGTGCAACAAATGTTGGCACATTTTTTTACCTAAGAGCAAAATCGTTACGGCCATTGGATGTGTCAGCATTAATGATAGAAGAGAATATAGTGTAGTGACCAGAGGAAGGATGGGAGGAGGGGGAATAATACATAGACGTGGGAGGCCACGCACTGCACCACAGGAGGAGGGGTGAAGACCACTATAACCAGAGCCTGGACCCACTTGTCGCAGATGGTGATTACTGCTGGAAGCCGACCTGCCATGGCCACTTACCCACTATGCAGGTATGTTTTATATTACATCCTTCCATTTTTATCATTGCATTATATATCGCTTGCAGATGTATTATTTTCTTTTTCCGTTTTTTTTAGACCCCTCAGATTAAATGGCACGTTGTTAAAAAATATACTCTTAAATATATTTTTCTTCAAATACGTAAAAGCGCATGAAAGAAAGGACTTCAAAAATGTAAAAAATAAATGTATTTTATCTATTTAAAAATGGTTGCCAGGGTTCAGTTACAGAAAGGAAAAACAATATACTTTGTCAGCTTACGGAAAAAGAAAGAGTTCATTTAGTCCATACTGATCAATGGGAAATCTTTACCCATCTCTCTCTGGGTCCTGAATGGCAAAGCAGGGGGTGTCATCTCTTAGGCCGGACAGCGTGCCTCATCTTGCAGCACTGGAGTCTTCTGACAGCAGGCAATGTGGAGGAGCCCCCAATAGCCCCCTCCATCGTGTGTTATATACCAACTGCTCAGTCCATATAGGGTGTTCTAGTTGAACATAGTTCATGTGACATAATCTTCTAGAAGCTACCAGAGGATTTATATATATCCTTCCATGTCAGTACTCAAGTATATTCAATATGGGCATCTTAATATTTATTCCTTATAACTTTATTAATAACCTATGCCCTCCAACATAAACAGAACTATGAACTTATATGTCCTACTATAAAATATTTGATAACTAGATGTATTAATTTTAATGCTTTTTAACACACGTTATTTCACAAAAGGGAAGACGAAATGCAACCCTGTGAGGTGCATTGTTGTGGCTGTGATAGATCTGTGCAAAGCGAGACAGATGCAAGACATGTGCAGAGATTTGATGCATTCTTGGCAGCAACGTCTAGCAACAGCTTGGAGACAAAACCACGTGAAGCCAAGCTGTGCGCCGACCTCACGGATTAATAATAAGGATTGTTTGCTGAGCAATCGGGGCTGGCGAGGTAAACAGCAGCAGAGTCAATGGCTGCTGATTGTGACCTTCTCCCTGGTGACCAGGACGCTCACAATCTGCGCTGCACAGGTAAGTGCTGTATCTCCTGCTGTATATTGTCACCTACTTCGGGGTGTCGCCTATTATTTACACGGGTCTGATTCTTGCAGGAAAACTGCCGAGATGTTCATAACCGTTCTGTATGGAGGTAAGGAGAAATTAGGCAACAAAATGTGAGACTAGCAACATGGCACCTAGAGATAACTTGGGGGCTTCTCCGTGCTTTCAGTTCATCCATAATCCGAATCAGATTTGTAAATAAATGCAAATGTAATATTTTCTGCTATGCGTAATGATACGTCCTCCTCTGATTTCCTCCGCAGAGAGTGAAGAGACACTATTTAATATCAACTGCAAAGTTCAGCTCCTTCTGGAAAGTATCAAGACCTTATGTCACTATGAGAATGAAGGTACAAAGGGAGCGTGGAAGGAATGGACGAAGAACAAAACAAAGGGAGCGTTATATTATGTAATAGGATACAGGAGTGAGCCTTATAATGTATAATCGTATGGTAGGAGCCAGGAGGAGCGTTATTCTGTGTGATGTATATTTTGCAATCTGATGTATTATGTTTATGGCACAGTATATTGTACAGTATGGCAGTATGGTAAGTTATGATACTCCTCCGATTAATAATGTAGGGTGATGCTGGCTGCCAAGATTTAGAATCGTCCAGATTAGTATTTACATAGGTTTTTGCTGCTCTGTCCTCTGTTCACACTGAACTATAATAATCCTAAGTATACTTACCCTTATCTATACTAGTCTCTCTAAATGGCCACGACTTGTAAATTACAGGGGAAATAGAACTTGCAGATGAAGGTGGACAAGTGAAGAACCTTTTGGAGAACCAGCAGCGCTACGCCAGTGAGCTCCTGGGCGAGAGGGAGACCTGCATCCTCCTCTCCGTGACCAGTAAGTATTGACACCCGTCTGAATATCTGCCTTATTGTGCAGTGTCTTCTCTAACGTTAACAGATGAATTGATTGTACCAGCCCTCCCCAGATGGCCCCACCCCACATTCTGTGATGTCTTTAGCTTCCCTGAGATAACCGCCACCCTCACAATCTGTGACATCACCTCCTTTGCCCAGATAACCGCACCCCCACATTCTATGATATCACTGGCCCTCCACAGATAACCCTGCCCCCACATTGTGACCTCATCAGCCCTCCACAGATAACCCTGCCCCCACATTGTGACCTCATCAGCCCTCCACAGATAACCCTGCCCCCACATTGTGACCTCATCAGCCCTCCACAGATGGCTGCTGCCCCCACATTTTGTGACCTCACCAGCCCTTTCCAGATGGCCGCTGCCCCCGCATTCTGTGACCTCATCAGCCCTCCCGAGATAGCCGCTGCCCCCGCATTCTGTGACCTCATCAGCCCTCCCCAGATAGCCGCTGTCCCCGCATTCTGTGACCTCATCAGCCCACTCCAGATAGCCGCTGCCCCCGCATTTTGTGACCTCATCAGCCCTCCCCAGATGGCCATTGCCACCGCATTTTGTGACCTCATCATCCCTTTTCAGATGGCCTCTGCCTCCGCATTCTGTGACCTCCTCAGCCCTCCCCAGATGGCCTCTGCCCCCACATTCTGTAACCTCCTCATCCCTCCCCAGATGGCCTCTGCCCCCGCATTCTGTGACCTCATCAGCCCTCCCCAGATAGCCGCTGTCCCCACATTCTGTGACCTCCTCAACCCTCCTTAGATGGCCGTTGCCACCACATTCTGTGACCTCATCAGCCCTCCCCAGATAGCCGCTGTCCCCACATTCTGTGACCTCATCAGCCCTCCCCAGATAGCTGCTGTCCCCAAATTCTGTGACCTCATCAGCCCTCCTTAGATGGCCGTTGCCACCACATTCTGTGACCTCATCAGCTCTCCCCAGATGGCCGCTGCCCCCGCATTCTGTGACCTCATCAGCCCTCCCCAGATGGCCGCTGCCCCCGCATTCTGTGACCTCATCAGCCCTCCCCAGATAGCTGCTGTCCCCGCATTCTGTGACCTCATCAGCCCTCCCCAGATAGCTGCTGTCCCCGCATTCTGTGACCTCATCAGCCCTTTCCAGATAGCCGCTGTCCCCGCATTCTGTGACATCACCGGTTCTGCCCCTATTACTCCCTCACTGTGTAGCATCCTGTCCTGGTCATGCTTCATACTAGTGATCTGGAGGTGACACTAAATTATTCCTCCATCCTCAGGATCTCCGGACTCCACAGACGTCATATTTACCCCATTACTGAATGATGATACTGTTGTAAATGCCAAGTTTCTAGGTAAGACTGAGGCTTGATAACTCCATATGTATCTGAAGTGTGAACAATTCCTCATCTGTCATATCGTCCTGATATGACTTCATCAGTTCTTAGGCGCCTCCTGAGCTCTACTGACTATATATACTAGACCATTTGTAGCATTTGTTACCCACCCCTGGGATAGCCGCTGAATGGTAAATGGTTTCGACCCCAACCGGGAGACCGCTGTTCCTTATTTCCAACCACTTGAACTCTGTTCTCGGGTATTTTCATATGGGCCTAGGAACTTCAATTTTTGACCATCACCTAGCTGTTGTCTTTCATTTGGGGTTAAGAGGGTCCCCATGGAGGTCAGCGAGGGTCTGAGCATTTGCACCCGCCATCATTCAATGTGTATCCAGAGGTTTGGTGATGAATTCTCTTGACTAGACCTTTAACATCTGTATTTTTCTAATATACTTTGTATTTCAATTCATTAACATGTTTAATGGGAGCATCAGAGGCTGGAATCCAGTACAGACCTAAATGTTCCCGTAGTCACATGTTGTCTCCACTTGTATCCGGTCTAGATAATCCCACAACGTAACCCCAGTCAGCAGAGATCTGGAAAATGTGGAGGACATTACTGATGGTCATCACAGTTATGTAGTGTTTGGTGTGTACAAAACTGAATATAGAAATCCAGTAAAGTCCCACAACCTAGAACCAGCCGACGGCAGCTCTCCGGAGGCCAGACCCAAACAAGTCACTCAGCCAGAAATAAACCGGGGCGCGGGCTGAGAAATGCCACATTAAAGTGTTGATTCAGTGACTTCACCCCCTGTAAAACTTCTTTGAAGAAATATGTCAGAAGTGATGGGGCGAGAAGTGTTGATTGGTGAATAGAGGACGCCGGGTTATCAGCAGGCGCCAAGTAGGGCACCAGATCCGCGGGCAGAAGTCATCCTGCCGGTGTCGTGCTTTGCTATAGTTGTTGTTATTGCCACTTCTATTGCTGAATTGCTTCATCCAGATCATTGCTGCATGATAATCGGCTGCACTGGATCACTTACTACTTCTGAATTCATCATTGTTTTACTTATCCTCTTTTGTTTCCCTACTGAAAATAAATGATTTCTTTGTTGTTTTGATGTTCTTCATCTTTGCGTATTTTCCTTATTTCATTGCTCCTACCAGGTTAGCATCTGCTCTCCTGGACTTCGTCTATAGACATGTTCAGGTGGCATCTTGTACAATCCACTTTTAATGTTCTGTTACTTACGTTTTCATAGCAAAGTTGGGAAACTGGGGAGAATCCAAGGACTCTGGTCGTAAGCTTAAGTCCAAAAAGTCTAACAGAAAAGGCACCGTGGTGATCTCCACCTCTCCTGAAGGTAAAATGCATTGTGGTACACCTTGGTTTATCGGTTGTGGTAAAGACCGAAGTTTTTCTTGAGGAGGAGGCGTGTCGCCCAGGGATATGGGGTACTCAGTGTTATAAGAAGGGAGTCCACACCAAAGTTCAGTGTAACTGGTCTTTACTCACTGCTGGTTGGTGATAACTGGTTTCCTGAGGCCGGCTGGTTTCACCTCGAGGTCCCCTTCGTCCCAGTGCCAGTCTGGTTCTCTGGTACCTTCTTCCCCTGCACCTGTCTCTGGTAAATGGGTCCCAGCGGCGTAGAGCAACTGGGGGTCCCCGTTTGGTGGTTTGTCTACTTCTGTCCACCTGACGGTAGTGTGAACCCTGTGGGGTTGGAGTCTCTGGTCCGGTCCCTGGTTCTCCCTTTGCTACTGAGTCTTCGGATTCTTTAGGGTCAGCGAGGTCCTTGATGGTCCCCTTGCTGTGCAGGTGTTAACAGGTCGGCTTGGAGCTCTTTCCTGTCCTAGGGTCCTGTACCCCATCGGTGCGTAGTTCCGGGAGCACTCCACCGTACTCCACCGGCAACCACTCTCCTGGGTACCAGGTCACCGTTAACCCGCATCAGACCATCTCCTCATGTCCACCTCCTCACTCTACTGACTTCAACTCTCCACAGTCTGCCCCTCCCAACTGGTCAACTAGTGGACTGGTCTGGCTCCACCTGTAGGCGGCCATCTATTGGTCCGACCCTAGCTGGTTACCATTGTATGGGGTATTGTTGGGGAAAAACTGGGATTACCTGGGTTTTTGGTGTTACCGGCACTGGATCTCCGGGTCCCTAAGGGGGTAGGCCCTGCATCCTTGCGGGGATGCAGAACCTTGTAGCACCCTGATGGCTTCAGGGGCGCTACAGAGGTATTTTGGGGTCGGATGGCAATGATTCATTAAATGGGGCACGCCTGTGAATCTGGAGTGTCTGATGAAGGGCGTTCTCATCGTCATAAATTTGATGATCGATATCATTACACCATTTTGGTGGAGTTGGGGGAAACTGGCGTGAAAACTCCAAAAGTTGCAAAAGATTTTTAGAAAACCATGTTGCACAGAAGTTTAGCAACATTTCAAAGCGATTTACACCAGCATTTTAGTAATAAAATGCTTCAATAATATACAGAGCAGCAGAGCGATAAGGCTGTATGAATATTACAAAATATGAGGGGCTGCTGATAAGTCTTTGGCTTTGTGATCGTTTTTGTGTTTATGGTAACGAATGTTACATCACATGAAAGCCTTATGTGTCTAATAAATGTTTTCTAAATTTTGTGTTTGTTGCTTATGACAACAGTGTTCTACGCACCCGGGAAAACAAATTGGCATTGTCTAATGCGATATTCACAGCAACTGAGAGCAGAGAGAGATAAAATTCATGTTTGTGCAAGGAACGTCCGCAAAGGATATTCATGGTGATATGTCGAAGACATTGGGGGATCAATGCCCTTCAAATTCCACAGTTAAGAACTGGGTTGCCAAATTTAAACCGGGCCACTTCAGCCCCAATGATGAGGAACGTCCTGGACGCCCGAGAGTGGTTGTTGTTCCGGAGATTGTCGCTGCTGTGCACAACCTCATACTGGAGAATCCACGAATTTCAGCTAAAGCAATAGCAGACATCATGGGGATTTCCTGTGAACGTGTTTGTGTCATTATCGATGAACATTTGGACATGAGGAAGCGATCTGCAAAGTGGGTCCCCAAATGTCTGACCACAGAGCAGAGAAGCGGCGAGTGACAACTTCCCGCTCCATTTGTCAGCGTTTCCAGACTGATAAGAACTTCCTGGATCGACCGGTCACTATGGATGAGACCTGGATTTATTTATATGACCCTGAAAACAAGGAGCAGTCAAAAGAGTGGAGGCACAGTGGTTCTCCTCATCCAAAGAAGTACAGAGTGCAAAAATCAGCTACTAAAGTGATGGCGTCTGTGTTCTGGGATAAGGAGGGAGTGCTGCTAGTGGACTACCTTCAAAAGGGTTCCACCATCAATGCAAGGTATTACACTGAACTTTTGGACCAATTGAAGGTAACTCTGAAGGACAAAAGGAGCCGCAAGATGTCCAAAGGAATCTTGTTCCTGCAAGACAACGCCTCCGCTCACACTGCACAAGCGACCATGGCAACACTGGCAGAGCTGGGCTTCCAGCTGGTGATCACCCACCTTATTCACCATATCGAGCTCCCTCCGAATATCATCTGTTTCCAAACCTGAAGAAACACCTCAAGGTACCAAATGTCACACCATTTCTAATGCCATGGCTGCTACGGATGCCTGGTTTGAGGCACAACCGAAATCCTTCTTTTTGGTGGGCTTACAGAACTTGGAATACTGATGTAAGAAGTGTGTTGTCATCAGTGGAGAGTATGTGGAGGAAATGGAAAGTTTCATCATCCTATCTAGCTTCTTTATGGGTAAAGCCAAAGACTTATCAGCAGCCCTTCGTACGGCAGCCAGTTTATACATGAGACTTATTTTAGTTTTGCTCTTAAGGCCGCTTTACACGCTACGAATTATCTGACGATATGTCGTCAGGGTCACGGTTTTCGTGACGCACTTCCGTCATTGTTAGCGACGTCGTTGCGTGTGACACCTATGTGCAACTCTGAACGATCGCAAATAGGGTGAAAATCGTTGACACGTCGTTCAGTTTCAAAATATTGTTCATCGTTTGGAACGCAGCAGACATATGTCTACGTTTAACACCCTGCAAACGACTAACAACATTCACACGACCGCCTTGGTCAAACAATATATCGCTGAACGATGTAGCGTCGTTTGTGAGATGTGTACGTGTGACCGCTACAAAATGACATATGAGCGATCTCGGCAAATCGTAACAACGATCTGGGCGTGTCACATCGCTAACGAGATCGTTGTGTGTAAAGCAGCCTTTAGTCCAGGGCCACAGTTGCATGACCGAAAACAATTGTACAACAATTCCTCAACTTTCACCCACATAGTCATTTAAAGTTACAAATATGGCTAAATCACAGACAGATGACTTGTGAAGTCTATGGGAGTAAAGACCTGTGCAACCTGTGACTCCACCGGATCCATCAGGTTTAGATTTTTTGCATCCTCACAATGCAGTTTACGGTTTGTCGCTGGTTGTAGCGTGACCCCAATGACGGCCGTTAGGTGAGATGTGGAAAACAAAGTCATGATCTTCATGTTGTTCAACACTTGTCACCAAGCCTCAGCCTTATGCTGCCAGTCAAGTGCACACTTTTTGTTCAGGTGATAAAATAAGCTATAATAAGATTTTTATCACATTGGAAATGCTGCGCAGACTATATGGGAGTGCAGCGTGCTCTGGAGCAGAAGGAGCTGAGCACTTTGATATCTTTTGGTAAAATATTCAGTATGGCTTATAGATCTTAATCCAATGGGCGGTCCTATGTAGTGATTGACAGGCACACCTATACAGAGAAGGCTGTCATAGCACCGTCCACTGGACTCCAAGACATGGAAAGATTTCGCTCCATAATCCAGTTTATTCCTTATACATCTGCTCAGCACCATGATATCTACATACACAGCAGCATGTGCTAAAGAGGACCTGTCACCAGGACAGACGTGACCACTGTTGCTCTTATTTTATTCCTGACGCTCATTGAGTATTCGATTTTTTTTTGTTTTTTATAAATCCAATATACTGTTCTGGAGATGCAGGACATTTTATTCAGTGCTAATTTTTATGATCTTTACCAAAGGGGCGGTGCTCACAGAGTAACTAAAGACACACCCCAGATAACCCTACAAGACACACCCCGTTGGCAAACACTTTAAAAATTACCACTAAATAAAACAATCATATCTCTGTAACTGTATGGCGGATTAATACTACTAGGAGCAAAGGGACCAAATTAAGAGGAAAAAATGGACACTTTTGAGCTGGTGTCAGGTCCTCTAAAATTCGATTTATATGGAGGATTGAAGGCAAGTCACAGACACCAGTGGAATTAATATTTTGTTTGCTCTCTTTTTTTGATCATAGTAACAGGAAAGCAGAGCACGTCTGTCCGAAAAAGATCCGTCAGACCGTGATCACCGAGCCTCTGCCGCCCAGATTGCTGCCTCTGCCGGACGGGGACATACTCTCTGCAAATACATAGATTATATTTCCTGAAGACATTGTGTCCTTACTATCCGGAACATTCACTCAAAGCAAGTAACACTGAAGACCTCTGCGGGGAAGAACAGAGAATATTCCTCAAGATGTGGGTGAGGGACAGGTTTTGGGGTACGATCACATGTGACAGAAACTCCTGCAAATGAACATCAGGTCCCTTCTGCAACAGGTGCACAGATTGCTGCAATTCCTATTTAAATACTAGGCTAAGCCATCCTTAGGTCATCAATATCAGATCGGTGGTGACATCCAGAGCCCCAACCACACCACGGCAGCCACAGTGTACAGAGCCGAAAGAGCCGAGCGCCGTACACTGTGCAGTGGCCGCTCTTGAGTACTACAGCTCACATCACATCCACATCGGGAGAAGCCGCCAGGAATCCGCCTCTGACTAGTCATCCAAGACACATATCTCCTGGCCGCCTTTTCCAAATATGTTTGCTCTGAAATGCCGCAGTGCTTCATAGTAAAACGTAAATGGCTGCAATAATGCACCAATATCTGATTCCTGCTACACTCGGTTTGGACAGTGTGAATCCGATGATATCCCTTTATGTAGTCATTGTCATCATACACTGTGGATACACCTGACGTTGTATATATACATACAGAGGAATCTGTCCCTTGTCACTGGGGGTTCATGTTCATTAGCAGGAATCTCATAACAATGTAGCTAAATGCGGCTGGTGATTTCCCCTTACGTAATATACCGTACATATTTTCATTCTTGTCATTTTTAGTGTTAGGGATACAATGTTGTTTTTTTTTCTTGAAGCCTAAAACCTTTGATTCCAAACTTGAGTTATACTCATTAGGCGCTCATCACATTTTAATGTATTATTACACAGCAACTGCAAGGATTGGAGAAAATCACAATTCTGACATTTTTCACTTTTTTTCTGATTGCACTTGTTCCCTTGATCACTAATTATGATAAAAATCCCCCGGATTATCTCTCGTATAGCCTGGGAGGGCATGTCATGTGTCTGTACCCACATAAAGAAGTATACTGTCATTTAAAATTTAAAAAAATAATATTGAAGAATTATCAATTTATATTAAAATATACAATTTGATTTTTAAAGAGAAAAAACATATATACTGACCTAACTCCACATATCCCCATAACTATCACAGCATCTAGAATAGATACAGTCAATGGATGTTCTGCTGTGAGCAGTCTAAATAAAGGAACAAAAAAAAATTGCGGAATAATCTTTTTGGTTTTTTTTTTTAGTATCCCAAAATTAAAGAAAAGATAAATGCTAATACATCTGTATATGGGAAGTGTCAAACCTACAGATGAATAGGTGGCCTCTCACAGAATACTAATAGACCCTTAATGACGTAGCCATATTTTTATTTTTGCACTTTTGTCCTTTCCCCTTCACTGTCCGCGCGCCATAATTTAATTCCCCCATTGACATAGCCATATGAGGACCTGTTTTTAGTGGGACATGTAGTCAGGGGATGTTACTATATAATGTATTCAAATACGGGGAGAAAAAAATATCAAATGGGTGGAATTAAAAAAAAATATTTTTGGGATTTTGTTTTTATGGTGTTCACTTCGCGGTACAATTAATCTGGTAACTTTTTTTATGGTTCTAGTTTTTTTGGCTGTACTCATATAAAAACATATATATTGGTTTGTGTTGCTAGATGTTTGATCTTTTTATTCCTTTTTTCTTTGTAACCAAAGAAAGAGGATTTTGGATACTCACCATAAAATCTCTTTCTCATAGCCTTAAGCAGGTAACTATAGGAACACAGATAAACATTGGTGTATGCTGCTGTCACTAGGAGGGAGACACTAGGCAAAAAAAGTTAGCTCCTCCTGGCAGGAAGCTAATCAGATACTGAGAAAGCAGTAGGATATGCAACAATATGAAATAAAAACCTTAGAGACCCAAGCTAGGCACAAGCAAGGGAGGGTGCTGTGTCCCCCATTCAAGGCTCCAAGAAAGAGATTTTACGGTGAGTACCTAAAATCCTCTTTTCTTCGCTTCATTGTGGGATACAGGTAATCATGGGACATCCAAAAGCAGTGACCATAGGTGGGAAGAGAAGAACATGCCGAAGCTTAGGCATGCACCTTGTAGAAATTGAAAAAGGGAAGAGGGGAAGATCACATCTTGTAGAAGACTTTTGGCAAATGGCCTAGGAAGCCCCCCCCCACTGCACATTGGGGGTGGAGGTGGTCTATTCTTGACTCAATATGCCTCCAAAATGGCAAAGCAGATCCAGTGAGGAATGGTGGACCAGGAAGCAGGAAGTTCCTTGAAACGACCCTATGGAATCACAAACAAGAAATCTGAGCGTCTGAAGGAAGCTATCCGAGAGCAGTACAGACGCAAGGCCCTGACAAGATCCAGCTTGTGTAGGGCTTGTTCCAGAGGATGTGATGGAGGAGGATAGAATAGAAAAGAAAGAAAGGATGATGTCTTCAATAGACAAAGGGAGGTCCCTGAAAGACACTCAAGACTAGGTTAAGGTCCCATGGGTCCATGGGGTGATGATATGGAGGAACCCCTCCCTGTAGTAAGGTCTTGACCTGAGGATGACTTTCATTGGAACAGGATTGAGAGTGCGGAAACCCAATGCTGATCGGTCTGATCTGGATCAAAATCAGTCCGACTCAAAGCCTAGGTCAGACCCTGCGCCATCCTGAGGCCCAGGAGAAGAGGAGCAAAATAACGAGGCCAACCTGGAAGATTTGAAATGCAAGGTTGATCCAGACAAGGAACTGGAGTGTGTCTGCTTTCTTGGACCTTGAACGTAATCTGCCATGCTGAGACAAGTAACAAGGTGCATGCGATTTGTCATAGGGAACAGCTGGTGAGGCAGGCGTTCTAGGACCTGTACCAAGGACTGGGACACCTTGGTTACATCTGCACATGCGGCAGGGGGCTCCTGTGGGGCCTGCATGGAGGGGGTGCAGCAATCATGGCAGAATGGCGAAAGCTGTGGAAGGAACTACAATGACTGCAATGTTAAAAAAGACAGTTGCACTCGGTAATGCTAAAGCATGAAAATAATGAATGTTAGAATATAGACATGCATTACTGCTTAATTAAATCTAGGAACAAATTGAGATTTTTAGCATACAAAAATGGACATTTCTATATCTGCCCAATAGCCACATCACAGCATATCAGATTTTTGGTTACCTATTCTGAACTAATGCCTCTCTCTAGGTTTAAAAACCTCCACATGTATGGGCACGTAGGAACCCGCTACTAGAGGATAAAATCACTTGTGGCTAAGGGGGAGGGGTTCACAGCCAGAAGGCATGGCCCCATAATCTTGACAAAAAAATTGACCGCACTCCCGAACATGCAGTGTGAACAGGTGCATAACTGCAATGTCGGTGGGGAAAATGGCGGAGAGAGGAAAAGGGTCGTGTGATTGAGAAGGGTGCACTGAAAGCCAACACTGAAGAAGACAACAGTGGTGCTCCTATAGGTATAAAAGGTGCTGATGAACCCTCGCAACACTCATTGGATGAAGCACAAAGAGGGAGTTTGGCAGAGGGGAAAGGGCCCGAGAAAAGCCAGGGACTAAATTTAGAAAGGAGCAGCTTGGGGGACCAGAGCCAGGAGAGGAATAAGTGTACCCTCACTCCTGGTGGCGCTTCGTGAGCACACCCACTAAGGGGATCTTGTTCTGGAGCTCCCCTCCATCGTGAAGACAAATTGTAGAAGGAATTTACATCCCGACGCTTTAATCACAGACCAGTAGATGGCATAAGGGGCCTCGGGTGAGGAGATCACAGGAATTAGTAAGTCCTCCTTCCCACACCGTCATGGTCCTGGACAGCACTGAAGACAGCATCAGACACCCCAAAGAAAGGAATGGTTCACCTGGAATAAAAAAGTGTCTTCCTCCCGGCAATGTCTCGCTGGGCGAGTGGGCTGGGGGGAGGTGGCAAGGTCCTTCCGTTGTGACCGCCCCTGGACATTCTTGATATGTTAGTGGGTATTGTTCTGCCTTGCAGACTGAAGAGGGTACAATGTGGGGAAGACATGGTGAGCAGATGCACTCTGTTACCCTTAAGTAGAAGATCTGAAAACCAAAGAGAAATGATTAAAAATACAAGGAAAACCTAAGATAGAAGGAAGTCTGGGAACAGAACTGTGTCTGCCTCCTACAGACACTAACTGATTAGCTTTGTGCCAGTTGGAGGGTGTGCGCTGCTGAGGAGGAGCTAACTTTTTTGCCTAGTATCGGCCTCCTAGCTACCGCAGCATCAGCCATGATTACCTCTGCCCCCCAAAGAGAAACAGAGATTCTGGCATATTTTTTTTTTTGTTTTAGTGTTGGTGGGATAAATTAATATTTATCCCACAAACACTAAAACAGAAAAAAATATGCCAGAATCTGAAATCTGCCAGATATTTTATTAGTCCAGATAATTATGGACAAGGCAGTAACAAATACATTATTTGTTTTTAATTTTTTAGATTTTGCAATTTAACTTTTTGGAAAAAGGAGAAACTTTTACTTTTTTTTTTTTTCATTTTTATTAGTCCCTCTAGGAGACTCGAACCAGCCATCACTTGATCAAATATACTACAATATTGCAGTAATGCTGTGTATCCTAACATTGATGATCTCCTGTGATGCTCAGCCATAGGGCTTTATAGACACTGGGGTCTTCAGTGCACTATGATCAGCCTGCGGTCGTATCACCGGGGGGCCGATGTGTAACACAAGGGACACCCCCCTGTTTCTAAATGCTGAAATACCTCTGTCGCAATTGAAGCCATTATCTAGGGGTTAACGCCTGCCTCTGAATAGCAGGAATTCTTGTGTGATGTATCTCGTCACTCCTCCGAGACTCTGCTTTTCAAGAAGCCATAGGACATAGTGTTGTTTTAGTCTACAGACATTTCTAGGGAGCGACACTTCCCCGTAGTTATAGATAGATCATACTTGTGTACCCGACGTCCTCGTCACTACGTTTATCAGTAATATCACTTTTATGCTTTAACATGAAATCCCAGCATGGCTAGGTGGCACCAGATCGTTATCGGGCTGATTGGAGCGTGATAAAGGCCATGTGCTCGCCTGGCATTAATGATCGCTCACTCTCTCGCAGCCTTAGGAGGTTTCCGCAGACAATTAACAGATTTGTATGAGGCTGTCAATCCAGTTATCCCTGACAAGTTAAGGAATGAAGTCGGTAATGCCGTCTGTACGGCCGCCTCGACCTCATGAATAAAAGATGAGTACACGCAAGAACATTGTAAGCGCCTCCCTCCACGAGGAGAAGCAACCAACTGATCGACTTCATGATCATCGTGTACTCGCAGGCGAAGAATGACAACATTGCAAAACTCTCTTAAAGGTTTTTTTTTTTCAGTTTATATACTTTACCAAGAGATATCACAAACATAAAACACTGAATCTGCCAAAATCAGAAAACAAGGTCATATAATATAGATTGTCCTATATTTCATGATAATGAGAACAGTCAAATAATCTAAGCTCATAACATCAGATGTATATGAAAAAAAAACCCATAATGCCGGATTCCATGAATGATCAAAATCATAACAAAAAAATAAAAGAAGCAAGGAGAGAAAGGCAGAAGAAACACGAAGGACAGAAAGGTGGAAGGAAAGGGAATGCTACTCAACATGGATCCTCTGATGTCAGAATCAGTTTTTCCCCATAAGGGCCTGGTATTTAACAGACTATCTCAACTCCAACTATTAGAACCAGGTCTTGTAGAAACGATCGCAGAAGTTATTAATGGTGGAGGTGACTTCTTCTATCAACGTTAAAAAGTAGACAACATTGGCACCACTCTAAATTAAAGGGTCATAGCCGGGCAACCTGACTCTACCGGGAGGATGCCAATGACCAGATGAGTGCCCTCCTTTAAAGGGGTTTACTTTTGTGCCGCCCCCGTGCCTGAAGCCGTCGCTGCTTGGATCCGGACCTTCTGTGGGTGGTGGCTCTAGGGTCTCCGGACCCGGGGATCTCGCGGACACGCCGAATAAAAGGGGGTAGGACGTATATGTATGGGCTAGGCTGTAATAAGTTTGTGATGCCACCCACGGTGTGCGGTGAGGTGGGACACCACCGTTGCTGTTGCGGGGCACCCGGGGAAGATTTTGTGCAGCAAGTTGTTAACCCCTCCATGGGCAGGGATGGTGGCCCTGGAACCCGATGGCCCTGATGCAGGGGGAATGACGACCGCAGGGGGTGTTGGTGTACTCACTTTCAGTAAAATACACGAGTCTCTGGTAAACCAAGATGGTGGTGGCCGGTGCCGCAGCCGGCTGCGTTCGGGGTCCCCCACCCGGCTGGTGGTCGCTATCCTTTTCCTGCACTGTTTTCGTAGAAAAGACTTACCAGTATAAAACGTAGGAGTCCGCTCCCGGCTGGATGTGGCCTAAGGAGCCGTGCCCGCAGACGCTGGCCTGTGGGATCTATGGGCCCTGGCGGTGATCTCTTATCCCTAATCGGTGGGCTGTTGTCTTCTATGAGGGACTTTGGGTGGGACAGAACCTCTAGTCCTGGCCTCCATCGGTTAATTAACCAGCTCTAGTCGATTCTGGCCGCAGCAGGCGGCGTTTCTCCCCATCATACAGTACAGATCACTAATTCTACACTTATAGAAATAAATCAATCAAGTGCCCAAGAGATCCCAAAATTCTCATCCAACGTCTGTCTAGCTGGGGCCTTGCTATGTTACCAATTGTGTAGATGATGTAGGACTGGTATCCAGTATAGGAGCCATTATAAAGAATTTAGGGTAAAGTGGCCACAAGCTTTTCCTGCTTGTCCAGAATTTTTTTTTTTGAGACAACAAAGATCTATAGAGGATACAAATCTACACTACGGACAGCTTCATAGCCCCATACCAGCAGGACTTGCTGAAACCTCTCATACCATAGCCTTAGGCCATAATCATCAGTGTCAATTGTTCCCAGAAGTACTTTTCTAGGGTGATTGCACTGACTTCTGATATGTCAGAAATGGAGTTTGAGCAGGGCTTCAGTATTTAAAGGGTGCATATGGCCCTAACCACAGATTTGTGAAGAAATAAGGCCCGGCTGGTAAATCCTGCAGGTGAAATACAAACCAACTATTTCCTCTAAAAACTCAAATTCAACCAAAGCAAAGAAAACGTTTTGTGTAGGGTGACCACAAAGAATGCCTTAAGATGGTACAGTGCATAGGGGCATGTGAATAGTGTAGACCTAATATTAAGGCATAACCAGGATCTACCAGGGAATATGAACTGGTTTTCCCTACACTGTTTCCTGCCTAGCAGCGGAGGTAAATTGACCCTAAAGCGGGCTTTACACACTGCGATATCGCCTGAATTTTGTCGTTGGGGTCACGGTTTTGGTGACGCACTTCCGCAATCGTTAGCGATATAGCTTTGTGTAACAGCGTTCAGCGATGTAAAATCGTCGCAAAAGCGTGATTTATCGCTAATCGGCTACACGGGTCCTAATTCCCAAAAATCGTTACTTCAGCAGTAACGAGGTTGTTCCTCGTTCCTGCGGCATCACACATCGCTGCGTGTGACGCCGCAGGAGCGAGGAACGTCTCCCTACCTGCCTCCCGGCCGCTATGCGGAAGGAAGGAGGTGGGCGGGATGTTACGTCCCGCTCATCTCCGCCCCTCCGCTGCGATTGGGCGGCGGTTCAGTGACGTCGCTGTGACGCCGCACGGACCGCCCCCTTAGAAAGGAGGCGGTTCGCCGGTCACAGCGACGTCGCCGGACAGGTAAGTATGTGTGACGGCTCTGGGCGATGTTGTGCGGCACGGGCAGCGATATGCCCATGTCGCGCAACAGATGGGGGCGGGTACGCACACTAGCGATATCGGGACCGATATCGCAGTGTGTAAAGTAGCCTTAAGTGTTTGGGTGTTCCCGCTCCTCGTTGGCTCTCCCTTTTCTGTCTCTGCTACCCACAAAATGTGACATCCATCACCAAAAAAAGCAAAGTGCAAAACTGCTAATAAAACATTCAACATATAAACACACCGTTCTGCGGTGCCCGTATGATACCATCATGTGGAGGAGGGACATTTCCCCACATGGTTCACCTGCCCTGCAATATGCGTGTTATCCAGACATCTCTGGACGCACGGAAAACCACAGGGACACTCCCTACAGGGACAATTTTACCCTTGCACCTGCAGATACCAGGAGGCATCTTTGGAGCTAAGTGAATTCAGCGACAGTTTGTGGACCCAGATTACCTAATATTGAGGGGACAGATTTTGAGTCCTATCTGGTATCCCCAGATGAACCCGAAAATTAAGAGGGAAATGCGTCGGGATCTCGTATCATTTCTGGGACCTTTTCTTCAAGTCTCCACTAGATAAGTACCTCCTTGGGCCAAGATTAAGGCCTAATATCCTATTGCCGGACTATTTAGTCACATAAGTTTGGGGCAATATCAGATATATTATGCTCCATTTATGAAGACCTAAGACTGTGACTGAATCTTTTATTAGCACTTTTTTTTTTGTGATGGATGCCATATTTTGTGGGTAGCAGGGGTGGACAGGGGAGAGCCGATGAGGAGCGGGGGCACCCAAAAACGTAGTGTGAATTTACCTCCACAAACAGTGTAGGGAAAACCCGTTCATATTCCCTTGGTATATCCCGGGTCTACACTATTCACATGCCAATAGCTGGTATATCCTGGTTATACCTTTCACCTATTCACATGCCCCTATGCACTGTACCATCTTAAGGCATCCTTTGTGTTCACCCTACACGACACCTTTCCTTTGTTTTGGTTGAACTTGACTGTATTTAATGACAAAATAAAATATCAAGTTTTTAGAAGAAATAGTTTATAATTACCCTCTATGTAATATATTTCGGTTTGGCTTCAATCCTGCAGTTAATCCAGCCATAAACTTCCATGAGTATCCGAAGCGCAAGACCCCTCGAGGTTCTAGGAGAAGGAGCCGCATGCTTTCATGTGTGCATTATACCAGACAAATCAGGAGTGGTGACGGATCCACTTATTTACGGACGATGGAGAGAAGATAATAAAAGTTTAGAAGGAAGACGTTGGAGCCGCGTCAGATGATCAGTAGGAGTTGGCTCAGGAGACCCCCAAATTATTCTCTCCCAACTCTGAAAGCACCAATCAAATGCATTAGTTTCACAGAATCTTCTGTGCCACATCTAGACTTCACAGGTTCACCGGACCTGGGACCTAAACGCCCAGCACTCTGTGAACCACTTTCCGTCTTCTATGGAAATTCTGCTATCTGGCCCAAGTAATTACATTTATTCATCCCGAGGTGGCAATGCCGGTCACGGACGACCCGAAATCTTGTCTTCTGTGTATAGAGCCAGAACAATGTACGGTTAATTCAGAAAGAACGCTTTTCTTCGAGACACGGTTTATTGCTAAGAAATATCAGACTATGAATGTCATAAAGAATTCCTGTTTTTAGCTAAAAATTAGTAATAAATCTCTCACTTTCTCACTTTTTGAAAATATATTTCCACACACCGAGGTGCGGCCTTAGCATAGTGTACAGGTTTTATTCGTTTTTAGCATCTTGAATATTTGTCAGACTTGAATACACCATCCAATTTATATCATTCTCCTGTAATACCCTATCTTGGACTGAGATTTAGGGGACAAGAATAAGAATAAGTGTCTCATAAGTGGAGAAAAAAAAAGTAGATTTTTCTGAGTATGACAAAGTTTATGTGCTAATTCATTTTATTCTCACCTGTGTGAGGGGATGATCGGGACGTGTGCGAAATGGGCTTTTATATTCAACTTACATTTCCCTCTTTTTTTTATCACCAGGATTGTACCCAGAAAAATATGAGGGACCTAAAAGATTTTGAAGATGTCTACAGGGGGGCGATCACGAGGTAAGTGTGGAGCCTTAATTCTGCCTTTACTATCAATCTACAGATGTAGCAGAGCTGTGATTTGTCAATGGTTTCATCAGGCTCTGAGCAATGTGGAGCCAGAACCCAATATTCCCAGCAAGATAACTGGTCATGTTTTCCCTGTACTGAAGCTCTTTGCAGACAGCCCATAATATCTGGCATTTCCATTAATGATTGAAAATGGTGAGATATTCTCTAATGCTGGGACCCTTGCAGTGATGGCTTTGTGGTTTTTTTTTCCCCTACATAACCTCAATGTAGAGAACTGTCACCAGCCCCAATAATTGGAGCAGCAGGTGATAATCAGGGCCCAATGCAAATGATAACTGTGCAGGAGATAATTGCTGAATTTGCACTACAACCCTTTATTCTCAGAAATGTTGAAGGCCCTATTGTGATCATATACTGGGTTATCTGGTGATTCTCACCCTGGGATGAGAGATGCTGATGATGCTACGTGTGACGATACTTACCAGGTCTCGTGCACCTATAAAATTAATTTTGAACAGGACATTACAACCTATTGACTTTAGACGGGACTTAGCAGCCACCTGTTGATTTCTTCATCAGCGCCTCTCACTCTCTAAGTGATCCTTACTTGATCACCTTTGGTGCGATCTGATAAAGATGGATGCAACAAAGCCAAGAATATTAGTAACCTCAAGGTTATCACCTATGAGAACTCCTCAAAAACTCTGGCTAGTATCTGGCTATGCATTATGTGTGCAGCAGGTCATCACAGCCAGAAGGGCAGCTAGTTGTAACAGCCAGAAGGTCAGCAGGTCATCACAGCCAGAAGGGCAGCTAGTTGTAACAGCCAGAAGGTCAGCAGGTCATAACAGCCGGAAGGGCAGCGGTTTGTAACAGCCGGAAGGTCAGCAGGTCATAACAGCTGGAAAGGCAGCGGTTTGTAACAGCCGGAAGGGCAGTGGTTTGTAACAGCCGGAAGGTCAGCAGGTCATAACAGCTGGAAAGGCAGCGGTTTGTAACAGCCGGAAGGGCAGTGGTTTGTAACAGCCGGAAGGTCAGCAGGTCATAACAGCCGGAAGGGCAGCGGTTTGTAACAGCCGGAAGGGCAGCGGTTTGTAACAGCTGGAAGGGCAGCCGGTTTGTAACAGCTGGAAGGGCAGCCGGTTTGTAACAGCTGGAAGGGCAGCCGGTTTGTAACAGCCGGGAGTGCAGCAGGTTGTAACAGCCAGAGGGGCTATACTAGGTACTAAAACACTGGTCATGAAGGGGTGAATAATACTGAGACTGCAGGAGTCATTAAAATTGGCACTCTGTACTAAATTTGGAGAAACCTCTTGTAAGTTGTGTTGAGATAGTTACATTGGGGTTTTTTTTTTAGTGTTTTGTTGCGAACAACTGAAGATTGCAAAATTTTGCTAATAAATGGCACTTACAAGGGGTGTGAGGACTCTGATTACAGGCATAATGTGTATTAAGCAGATTGATTGAGATATACGGTATATATAATATATCATCAATCAATGTCCTATGCATTAGTATATATGGTAAATTCTATGGATTATATATTGTAGACATCAGTACATTTTGTATATTGCATAGGTTAATATATATTGTTTTTGGCTTTGCGTATATTTTTCTCCTCTGTTTATTTTTCAGTATTTTCCTTTTCTGGTCCATATATAACTGTGTTTCCAGGACAGCCCATCTCCACCCATTAACGCTCCTTGCTCCGCAGCCGGTTTGTGCTGGATCTGTGGCCGTGGGTGGAGAGCTGTGCTCTGGCGAGAATGTGCTGGTACCGCTCAGACGGCATCCTCCACTTATCAATCAAGTGTCATTCCTGTGTGCATGTTGCTGGTACCAGCGCATTCTCCACTCAGTCCACACCCGAAGGGATAAGATAAATCTACAGAAAGGAAAATACACGCTTGACGTTTACATTGGTTTGTGGGAGGGATTCATTTTTATATTAATCTATTTTTAAAAAAAAATGGTTGTAATTAAATGTGACTATTGGTTATTTGTATTATTCTCTTTTTGATGCATTGTATTTTGACATAATACCTAAGAAAATTGCTGATTCTGGCAACTGTAGAGCTGTAAGTCTCCACTAGGGGGCAGTAGGTAATGGGTAAGTGGCGAGTTAGTAAGTTGCAGGTACCAGCGCATTCTTCAGAGAAAGGTCATAAACCAAATCTCCATAAACCAGACCGTGTCGGATAATGAAGAAACTGCATCTGTGTATAAAGACATCACTGGGATAAAGGCAATATCATAGAGAGCAGAACAAATGCTGGTGAAATAATGGCGCACTTGGGATACAGGATAATGACGCCGACACTGGGGGTACAGGATAATGATGCCGACACTCGGGGTACAGGATAATGACGCTGACACTCGGGGTACAGGATAATGACGCCGACACTCTGGGTACAGGATAATAACGCCGACACTCGGGGTACAGGATAATGACGCCGACACTTGGGGTACAGGATAATGACGCCGACACTGGGGGTACAGGATAATGACACTGGGGGTACAGGATAATGACGCTGACACTCGGGGTACAGGATAATGACACTGACACTTGGGGTACAGGATAATGACACTGGGGGTACAGGATAATGACACTGACATCGGGGTACAGGATAATGACACTGGGGGTACAGGATAATGACACTGGGGGTACAGGATAATGACACTTGGGGTACAGGATAATGACACTGACATCGGGGTACAGGATAATGACACTGGGGGTACAGGATAATGACACTGGGGGTACAGGATAATGACACTTGGGGTACAGGATAATGACGCCGACACTGGGGGTACAGGATAGTGACGCTGACACTGGGGGTACAGGATAATGACACTGGGGGTACAGGATAGTGACGCTGACACTCGGGGTACAGGATAATGACGCTGACACTCGGGGTACAGGATAATGACGCTGACACTCGGGGTACAGGATAGTGACGCTGACACTCGGGGTACAGGATAATGACACTGGGGGTACAGGATAGTGACGCTGACACTCGGGGTACAGGATAATGACGCTGACACTCGGGGTACAGGATAATGATGCTGACACTCGGGGTACTATATAATGACGCTGACACTTGAGGTACGGAGTGAAAACACGTTGTTGTTGTTGTTCGTCACCCTGTATAATGTATATAGTACAGATCTGGGCTTGTATTTTCCGTTCGGGGTATTCTGGATCTGATGATGGACGGTGCATGTAATAACTGCGTATTAGAGATCATATCGTTTGCTGGATATAATACATTTTCATCCAGTGTCCTGACACCGCTCGCCTGTCATTGTTACTCTAAATAGTCTCCCCTTTATAATGTTTCTTCTCTCACTAATCCCAGGGAGCACAGTCTGGAGCTGTGATGAGTGTGGGGCTGGTTTTTTTTAGGCCGCAGGCCCCTCTCCCTCCTCCTGATTGTTGCCGCTCGGCGCCGCGGTCCAGCAGGTGTTACTGGAGGTGACAAGTGCGGCCGCTGTATGATGGATGAGTAACTGTGTCACACATTTCTCCAGTTCTTTTTCATATTTTCAGATTTCAAAAAGTCTTGTAAATCTTTGTAGATCTCTGCTAGCGGTCAGTGAGTGGAAGCAGGCGAATTTCCATTCTGAGGCTAAGTAAATAATCTACTTACATTTTTCTGACTAACGCGGTGTCTCATTGTAATATTTTATTGTCCGTCATCTAAAAACACATGAGATCTAATAACACTTCTGACAGCTCAGAGTTTGCTACAGACGGACTGATGGATTGTAAATGCACTGATACATTGTAGCAAACTGCCAGGAGAGGTGAGGGATTTCTGCTGATGGTTTAGCTCACAGGATTATCTCCTCTGATACAAACCCTCAGCTGTGTAAAATCACAGAAATCCTCTCCCATGGAGGTGGGGGAACATAACGTATCTTTTGTTGCTGTATTTCTGTTAAAATACTTTAACACACACCCGTGTGGAATACTGTAGATACACAAATATACGAATTACCAATATATTATACTTTACAAAGAGGTCCAGGGCCATTGCCCTAATATCTCCCTTCCTAGCCGCGGAGGTTGGCACCCTATAAATTACAAAGTGGCGCCCCCCCTCACCGAAGGCTGACCCTCCTATCCCTACACTGGCAGACTTATATGCTATTCTAGGTGTAGGGAAAAATACACAGGGAAGTAGGATGATTAAACTATTCACTTATATACAAGTCGAATCCCTCAATTATTCTTGTTTCTAGTACTGTACATATTCAAACCAGGCATAGATCAGATTTCATTAATGTAATAAATATCCCAGTAATTCTCCAGCAATATGATGTTAGGAGCCAGACCCTATAGCAGGTCATCTGTATCTATAATGAAATGTCCATGTATATCCACTGTGTGTCTATGGACAACAAGGCTAATTTAGAGTATAGCATACATACTACACATTTCATTATAGATACATCTGACCTGCTATAGGGCCTGGCTCCTAATTGAATGCATCATATTGTTGGAGAACTATGTGGATATTTATTACATTAATGAAAGCTGTGCCTGGTTTTGGAAATGTACAATACTAGAAACAAGAATATTTGAGGGATTCGACTTGTATACGTTACAGGCAATGTATGAAAACCGGCATTCTATAGAATACCTAGGCAATGTATACAATCCCTGTCCTTTTCAGGCAAGGTATGAAATATCTGCGTTCTATACTTTTTCCTAGGCATTACATAAAATGTGTAGGTATTATAAAGAATGACAAGAACTGCTCAGGCAAAGTCTGATATAATGGCCAGAATGGAAAAGTTAGCCATTACAGAAAATGTCTAGGTATTATAAAGAAATGGCCAGATTGGAAAAGTTAGCCATTACATAAAATGTCTAGGTATTATAAAGAATGACAAGAACTGCTCAGGCAAAGCCTGATATAATGGCCAGATTGGAAAAGTCTTTAGTAACAAACAGTCAAAAAATGAATTAAAGAAGTAACAAACAGTCAAAAAACAAATGAAAGAAGAAATCCTAAATGAACAACAGGACTGCCTACTTTTGGACGGACCACCCCTGTAGTATTCTACACTCCGCCTGTTTGTCATTTAGGTATTTTATAGAATAACTAGGAAATGTATGAACATCTGATGTATTCCATACTTTGCCGACCCATTTCCGGCATTGTATACATTGCCTAGGTATTCTATAGAATGCCTGTTTTTACACATTGCCGGTAACATATATAATCATCCTACTTTACTGTGTATTTTTCCCTACACCTAGTATAGCAGCACATATAGTCTGCTAGTGTAGGGATAGCAGGGTCAGTCTTCGGGGAGCGGGGGCGCCACTTTGTAATTTATAGGATGCCAACCTCTGTGGCTAGGAAGGGAGATATTAGGGCAAATGGCCCTGGACCCCTCCCCCTCTTTGTAAATTATAATATATTGGTAATTCATATATTTTTGCATCTACAGTATTCCACACGGGTGTCTGTTGTTAAAGTATTTTAATTCATATTAAAAAAATTTAGTTTTAAAGGTTTTTTTCTGGTTTGCTTTCATTGATACCCTAAAATATATATTCATACGGTTTTTTTGCTGTAATTCTGCTCAGCTGCCATTACACAGGGTTTACCTCCGAATGCCAGAGTGAGTGGAACAGGACTAACCCCTCTATGGTGCAGTCAGTCATATTGTTCTCAAGCAGCATGCCGTGGGTTAATCCTCTGCCTTTTTTTCAGCTAGGACTTAAAAAAGAATGTTCTATACTAGAATAATTTGTATTTCTATAGCGCCAACATATTCCGCAGCGCTTTACAATTCAGAGGGGTCATGTACAGACCACCTCAGACAATACAGAATAATACAATTCACCAGATACAAGAGGGGCGAGGTTCCTACTCACAGGATACAATCAATGAGTAAATAGGGGAGGCATAAAAGGTAAAACATGCTGGTATTGTATAATTCGGTCATCAATATAATAAATCGGGAATTCACATAACGCTGCATGAACCGGTCACCAGCCAGAATGTACGAGTACAGAGGGTACGGAGTGCATGGAGGGTGTAACCAGGTGATAAAAAGGACCAGATTTAGAAGAACGTTTTTTAAGGGCAAGACAGGAATAGTTAGATAAGTGAGGTGAGGTGATAGACTAATCTAAACAAATCCGTTTTTAGGCTCTGCTTAGGAATTAATTGTTCTGGGTAGCGCGTTCCAGAGAATTGTCGCAGCTGTGGAGAAGTCCTGGAGACGGTAGTGGGAGGTTCTAAATACAGTATATAGGATATCAAGCTTAGGTCATTGTTCTCGGCAGCACATCATTGTGTGTAACATGACATGTTCTTCTGAGAATAAGGACAGTTTATCGCACAGAACAATTGTCTGGTTAACTCTCCTACATCACAAGGGGGTGATGGAGAATCTAGCTCCCAATGTGACATCTTTATGGTGTAAATGTCCAAAATAAAGAGAAGCTCAGTCATATTTGGCTCCTGTGAGGGTGTAAGGAAACCCCCAGTTTCTCACTATTCCTCATTTCTTTTAGAGGAGTCTACAGGGGGCACATCTGGCGTGTAATTTTTTTGGAGGGAGGGGTCCGCTATCGAGTGATCGAGCTTTTACCATTAAAGGGAACCAATCAAAAGGATTTTAGTATATAATCTAAGGCCAGTGCTATACTGGCACTATCAGGCTGATTCTATACATACCTGTAGTGGTCAGCTCGTATAATAGGTTATGAAACCCAGTAAAGTAAAGTTTATAAAATCGGCAGCTTCTTGAGTGACAGCAGCTGAGGATCAGATAATATCTGAGGGGTATTCATACTTCTGCTAATTCTAACAGGGGGAGGGGATAAGTATTATACAAACATTCACTTTTCACTTGCAGGACCTGTGTGAGGTCATACCCATGTGACCAGAAGGGGTGGTGCCTTAGCCAACAAAGCTGATATCACTAAGCAACATTTTTCTCTTGGCTGAGACCCCACCCCTTCTGGTCACATGGGTATGACCTCACACAAGTCCTGCAAGTGAAAAGTGAATGTTTGTATAATACTTATCCCCTCCCCCTGTTAGAATTAGCATAAGTATGAATACCCCTCAGATATTATCTGATCCTCAGCTGCTGTCACTCAAGAAGCTGCCGATTTTATAAACTTTACTTTCTTGGGTTTCAAAACCTAAACATCTGAGCTGACCACTACATATATGTATAGACTCAGCCTGATAGTGCCAGTATAGCGCTGTATGTATAGACTCAGCCTGATAGTGCCAGTATAGCGCTGTATGTATAGACTCAGCCTGATAGTGCCAGTATAGCGCTGTATGTATAGACTCAGCCTGATAGTGCCAGTATAGCGCTGTATGTATAGACTCAGCCTGATAGTGCCAGTATAGCGCTGTATGTATAGACTCAGCCTGATAGTGCCAGTATAGCACTGTATGTATAGAATCAGCCTGATAGTGCCAGTATAGCACTGTATGTATAGTCTCAGCCTGATAGTGGCAGTATAGCGCTGTATGTATAGTCTCAGCCTGATAGTGCCAGTATAGCACTGTATGTATAGAATCAGCCTGATAGTTCCAGTATAGCACTGTATGTATAGGCTCAGCCTGATAGTGGCAGTATAGCGCTGTATGTATAGTCTCAGCCTGATAGTGCCAGTATAGCACTGTATGTATAGACTCAGCCTGATAGTGCCAGTATAGCGCTGTATGTATAGACTCAGCCTGCTAGTGCCAGTATAGCACTGTATGTATAGAATCAGCCTGATAGTGCCAGTATAGCGCTGTATGTATAGACTCAGCCTGATAGTGCCAGTATAGCACTGTATGTATAGAATCAGCCTGATAGTGCCAGTATAGCGCTGTATGTATAGACTCAGCCTGATAGTGCCAGTATAGCACTGTATGTATAGAATCAGCCTGATAGTGCCAGTATAGCGCTGTATGTATAGAATCATCCTGATAGTGCCAGTATAGCGCTGTATGTATAGACTCAGCCTGATAGTGCCAGTATAGCACTGTATGTATAGAATCAGCCTGATAGTGCCAGTATAGCGCTGTATGTATAGACTCAGCCTGCTAGTGCCAGTATAGCACTGTATGTATAGAATCAGCCTGATAGTGCCAGTATAGCGCTGTATGTATAGACTCAGCCTGCTAGTGCCAGTATAGCACTGTATGTATAGAATCAGCCTGATAGTGCCAGTATAGCGCTGTATGTATAGAATCATCCTGATAGTGCCAGTATAGCGCTGTATGTATAGACTCAGCCTGATAGTGCCAGTATAGCACTGTATGTATAGAATCAGCCTGATAGTGCCAGTATAGCGCTGTATGTATAGACTCAGCCTGCTAGTGCCAGTATAGCACTGTATGTATAGAATCAGCCTGATAGTGCCAGTATAGCGCTGTATGTATAGACTCAGCCTGATAGTGCCAGTATAGCACTGTATGTATAGAATCAGCCTGATAGTGCCAGTATAGCGCTGTATGTATAGAATCATCCTGATAGTGCCAGTATAGCGCTGTATGTATAGACTCAGCCTGATAGTGCCAGTATAGCACTGTATGTATAGAATCAGCCTGATAGTGCCAGTATACCACTGTATGTATAGAATCAGCCTGATAGTGCCAGTATAGCACTGTATGTATAGAATCAGCCTGATAGTGCCAGTATAGCACTGTATGTATAGAATCAGCCTGATAGTGCCAGTATAGCGCTGTATGTATAGACTCAGCATGATAGTGCCAGTTTAGCACTGTATGTATAGAATCAGCCTGATAGTGCCAGTATAGCGCTGTATGTATAGACTCAGCCTGATAGTGCCGGTATAGCACTGTATGTATAGAATCAGCCTGATAGTGCCAGTATAGCACTGTATGTATAGACTCAGCCTGATAGTGCCAGTATAGCACTGTATGTATAGAATCAGCCTGATAGTGCCAGTATAGCACTGTATGTATAGAATCAGCCTGATAGTGCCAGTATAGCGCTGTATGTATAGACTCAGCATGATAGTGCCAGTTTAGCACTGTATGTATAGAATCAGCCTGATAGTGCCAGTATAGCGCTGTATGTATAGACTCAGCCTGATAGTGCCGGTATAGCACTGGCTTTAGGTTATATAGGAAAATCCTGGTGATTGCTTCCCTTTAAGGATTCCTCATTGTACACGACAGCCGATGGTTGGGCTCGGTGAGTGACCGTGTGGCTGACGGGATCGCTCACACTCACAGATTTTTATTTCCTTGACTCAGTTTTCCCTCGTTTATTAATTCCGTATTGCTGCATAGCTACACGTCTTGTTTATTATTCTTGGGGGTCTTTTATGGCGCAGAGTACGAAAATTGTCCTTCATTTGGAAGTGCGGTTGTTCTTTCTTCTGCCTTAGATGGGGGGAGATTGTAAGATAACCCACGTATTGGTAAGTCCATGTAAACCTTTATGCTGGGTTGTATATACTTATAAATAGCTGTGGTCGTGTTGCTGGTACCAGCACATTCTGATGCACAGCCGCCGGAGGTGAACTTCCTGGGTGTATACAGAAAGTCCACAGAAACAGACGGCTCTGCTTCACAAATTCTGCGCTGTCAGTCTCTAAATTAGAATATTGTCCTCAGATCCTTGGGTTAAATGTAGTTCCCTCCCTTCCTAATCCCCACACATCATACGCTGCAAAATTACATAGCAGGGGCTCATCAGAAGGTGTCATAGCGGAGGTGAGCACAGGATCGAGATCGGTCAGCGAAGACCAGGGCTCCAACTCTCCCATAGCCATATTAAAGAATAAAGTCTAAGGGGGTCTCTGGTTTCACTAATCATTTTATTTCTATAGCACCAGCATACACCGTAGAGGGAACATGTACAAAATAATAAAGATATTACAGAATAACACAATTCAACAATTAAAGGAGGAGTGAGGGCCCTGATCACAAGAGCTTACAATCTATGAGGAACTAGGAGTGTAGTGTACAGTTCAGCCATCACTATAATAATATGGGGATTCGGGTAAAGCTGGAGGACAGGTCGGCAATAGTTAGATTAGCATTATCTATCTATAGGAGCCCCCGCTGCCCTGCTACACCGCGGACGTCTCGTCTGTCACACGTGACTGCTGCAGCCAGTCATAGAGTAATCATGGCACGATAGAGACTGCTCAGTCCAGTGATTCCCTGCAGCGGTCACGTGTGCTAGGCGGGACATTATTTACATGACTGCAGTAAAAACGGCCAGGGGTGCAGCAGTGATGCTTGTTTTTGATATTTTTAGGCATCACCTGTCTGCCCCCCCATCCTCTTGATGCCAGATTATATAAGGTTCCTATGTACGGATGTTGTGGATGGTGACATTTGTTATCCCGGTTCAAATGCAGAACCGGAGGTCTGATCACCCAAACCACCACACTATGCCCGAAGCCCTTTACCAGTGAAACAATCGACTTATAGACTCATGGGGCGAGTCGGGTGTGAATTACGGTATGTTTCTTCTAAAACAAACAATCAGGGAATTGTATCCCTATTGGAGAGAGGTACAGCAATGCCCCCGATTCATTAAGACTGGTGTTTTGTACTCCAGCCGTAATGAAGGCAGTACTGGGGTAAAATGCACCAAATTCATTTACAGGTGTATTTATTTTACAACTGCTGTGTGTTTCTTCATGAATTTGGTGCATCCTAAACCTGTTTTGCGCTACTACCAGAAAGCTACTCCAGTCAGAGGCTAGTGTACAATTCTGGTGTAATTTACGTCACCTTTGTGGTGTAAATTATGAAAAACTGGTTAGGCAGGCTTTGGGTCCCTGTCCGGAGTGTACGCACACTGGCATAACTGACCGGGAGTGGCATAGAACTGCCAAAATGTGACAAATTTGGGCCCAACTTCAAGGGAAATTGAACTCCTCTGCCATAGACTTGAGCTGACCTCTATGTTAAGATAATCACAGGCTGCTGGGAATCAATCATAAGAGGACCTTTCTGGGAAATCCGTGTTATATCTGCTTTTATTTTTAAGTAAAAACTGTTTGCCAGGACTGAGAGTGACGACCTGGGAGTCCCGCTACCACTGCTCCCCTGTAGAGACAGCCTGGGAGTCCCGCTACCACTGCTCCCTTGTAGAGACAGCCTGGGACTGGGAGTCCCGCTACCACTGCTCCCCTGTAGAGACAGGCTGGGAGTCCTGCTACCTCTGCTCCCCTGTAGAGACAGGTTGGGAGGCCCGCTACCTCTGCTCCCCTGTAGAGACAGGCTGGGAGGCCCGCTACCTCTGCTCCCCTGTAGAGACAGGCTGGGAGGCCTGCTACCTCTGCTCCCCTGTAGAGAAAGCCTGGGAGTCCCGCTACCACTGCTCCCCTGTAGAGACAGCCTGGGACTGGGAGTCCCGCTACCACTGCTCCCCTGTAGAGACAGCCTGGGAGTCCCGCTACCTCTGCTCCCCTGTAGAGACAGGCTGGGAGGCCCGCTACCTCTGCTCCCCTGTAGAGACAGCCTGGGAGGCCCGCTACCTCTGCTCCCCTGTAGAGACAGCCTGGGAGGCCCGCTACCTCTGCTCCCCTGTAGAGACAGGCTGGGAGTCCCGCTACCTCTGCTCCCCTGTAGAGACAGGCTGGGAGTCCCGCTACCACTGCTCCCCTGTAGAGACAGCCTGGGAGTCCCGCTACCACTGCTCCCCTGTAGAGACAGCCTGGGAGTCCCGCTACCACTGCTCCCCTGTAGAGACAGCCTGGGAGTCCCGCTACCTCTGCTCCCCTGTAGAGACAGGCTGGGAGTCCCGCTACCTCTGCTCCCCTGTAGAGACAGGCTGGGAGTCCCGCTACCTCTGCTCCCCTGTAGAGACAGCCTGGGAGTCCCGCTACCTCTGCTCCCCTGTAGAGACAGGCTGGGAGTCCCGCTACCTCTGCTCCCCTGTAGAGACAGGCTGGGAGTCCCGCTACCTCTGCTCCCCTGTAGAGACAGCCTGGGAGTCCCGCTACCTCTGCTCCCCTGTAGAGACTGCCTGAGAGACCCGCTACCTCTGCTCCCCTGTAGAGACAGGCTGGGAGTCCCGCTACCTCTGCTCCCCTGTAGAGACAGGCTGGGAGTCCCGCTACCTCTGCTCCCCTGTAGAGACAGCCTGGGAGTCCCGCTACCTCTGCTCCCCTGTAGAGACAGGCTGGGAGTTCCGCTACCTCTGCTCCCCTGTAGAGACAGGCTGGGAGTCCCGCTACCTCTGCTCCCCTGTAGAGACAGCCTGGGAGTCCCGCTACCTCTGCTCCCCTGTAGAGACTGCCTGAGAGACCCGCTACCTCTGCTCCCCTGTAGAGACAGGCTGGGAGTCCCGCTACCTCCGCTCCCCTGTAGAGACAGGCTGGGAGTCCCGCTACCTCTGCTCCCCTGTAGAGACAGCCTGGGAGTCCCGCTACCTCTGCTCCCCTGTAGAGACAGCCTGGGAGTCCCGCTACCTCTGCTCCCCTGTAGAGACAGCCTGGGAGTCCCGCTACCTCTGCTCCCCGGTAGAGACTGCCTGAGAGACCCGCTACCTCTGCTCCCCTGTAGAGACAGGCTGGGAGTCCCGCTACCTCTGCTCCCCTGTAGAGACAGGCTGGGAGTCCCGCTACCTCTGCTCCCCTGTAGAGACAGCCTGGGAGTCCCGCTACCTCTGCTCCCCTGTAGAGACAGCCTGGGAGTCCCGCTACCTCTGCTCCCCTGTAGAGACAGCCTGAGAGTCCCGCTACCTCTGCTCACCTGTACAGACTGCCTGAGAGACCCGCTACCTCTGCTCACCTGTAGAGACAGCTTGGGAGTCCCGCTACCTCTGCTCCCCTGTAGAGACTGCCTGAGAGACCCGCTACCTCTGCTCACCTGTAGAGACAGCTTGGGAGTCCCGCTACCTCACCTGTAGAGACAGCCTGGGAGTCCCACTACCTCTGCACATGAGGGAAGACAGTCTTGGGAAGTGAGAAAAATATAGGCAAAATTTAAATTTATGGGATAAATTATATAAAAATTATCATGTGCATATATATTCACCCCTTTTCACTATAAAGCCCCTACAATTTTTTGGTGCAAGCAATTATTTTCATAAGTCACATGTTTAGTGAAAGGACATCCACCTGTGTGCAATCTATACCGTGGTGTTTGAGTATCTACACACCTTTGTAAAAGGCTGCAACACCATTAAGCAAGAGGCTCCACTAACCAAACAACACTATGAAGACCAAGGAGATCTCCAAACAACACTATGAAGAGCAAGCAATATCCAACAACATCATGAAAACCAAGGCGATCACCAAACAACACCATGAAGACCAAGGTGATCTCCAAACAAGTTGGTTACAAAGTAGTTTGAAAGTAAACATTAGGGTTGGGTTCTAAAGAAATATCCCAATCTCTGATGAGAGCTCCATCAATCCATTATCATCAAATGGAAAGAATATGGTAACACAACAAGCCTGCTAAGAGAGGGCCACCCACCAAAATTCACAGTCCGGGCAAGGAGGGCATTAATTAGAGAGGCAGCTCACAGACTACAGGTGACTCTGAGGGAGCTGCAGAGTTCTTGAGTATCTGTCTATATGACCACAATCATATGTACACTCTACAGAGGTGGCCTTTATTGAATAGTGGCCAGAATAAAAAGCCTTTACTTGCAGCCAAAAATTGTAAGGCTCATATTGAGTTTGCCGGAAGACATATGGGAGACTTCACAAATGTATGAGGAAGGTGCTGTGGTCAGATGAGACCAAAATTGAACGTTTTGGCCACTAAGGTAAAAGCTATGTCTGACCTCAAACCAACACAGCTCATCACCCCAAGAATACCATCCCCACAGTGAAACATGGTGGTGGCAGCATCATGCTGTGGGAATGTTTTTTGGCAGCAGGACCGGGAAAATGGTCCTAGTCAAAGGGAAAATGGATGGTGCGAAATACAGGGATATTCTTGAGCAAAATCTGTTTGTCTGTCTGTGATTTGAGACTGGGACAGAGGTTCACTTTCCAACAAGACCCAAAGCTACTGCTACAGCAACCCTCAAGGGGTGTAAGGGGAGACCTGTAAATGTATTGGAGCGGCTGGATCAAAGCCCAGACCTTAATCCTGCTGAGAATCTGTGGTCAGACGTGAAGATCGCTGATCTTCAGAGGAAACACCAGACTGGAAGGCACGAGAGCAGCTTTGTCTTGAGAAATGGGCAACAATCCCAGTGGCAAGATGTGGAAAGCTCATAGAGACTTATCCAAAGCGACGTGCAGCTGTAACTGTCACAAACGGAGGCTGTACAAAGTACTGACTTTAGGGAGGTGAAAAGTTTTCAGTTATTTTGTACTATTTGTTGTTTGCTTCACAATAAAAAGAAAAGCAAATGTTCAGAGTCGTAGCATGTTCTTTACATAAAGTGATCTAAATCCGCAAAAAAAAAAGGTGAAATTCCATGTTGTTAGCTGGAAAAACACACAAAATGCCAAATGGTTGAATACTTTCGCAAGCCAAAGTATTTGTTTTTCTGAACAGATAACAGTGGATAGTGTTAAAGGGATTATCCTATGTACCATAACTTTTTTTTCTTTCATTTCTCATCAGGATGACCCTGTACACACTCTGTTGATTCGCAAATCCATAAGGAACCTCGACTGTATGGTTTATAGGCGTTCTGACCGTATTGTTCTATTTTTTAACAGGTATTTCACTTAATTATTTATGGTAAACTTAAAACAAGCATTTTATGTGTCGGGTGAAGGATTTTTTATTCTTAAGTGACAGTTGAAGAATTTCCTGGAGGTTGCCCACACACATTAGTTGGCCAGTTAGGCAAATATGACCCTGTCTGATGATGGAGGAAATCAATATTTACTGCAAGACAAATATTACCAATAATACTGCTATAGAATTTGAAATAATACCACCACGCTATGACCATATAATGATCAGTATGGTGGCAGTATTCTGTCACTAATAAACAGTAGAAGCTGGAGAGAAGACGCGCAATAGGGTGTTACCCGGGTAAAGCAGGAAGATGATACAGAATAAGGCTCACCTTGTGAGGTTGTGACCAGTCACAACCACTGTAATGCACATGCCAATGTAACACGGCTGCTGAAACCCCACGAGAAAATGACAATTGTGTGGAAAAGAAAGAGTTAATGCCGCGCTGGTGCAATAAATCCGAATGTGGGTTGAAGAAACATGATGTTTTTTTCAGCCATTCAGTCCATGCGTGTCAGAGTACAAGTATCCTTCATCAGGACTGGAAATCACATTACACAGAAGTTCCACATACAGAGCTATATACACCTGCCTATAAATTTACAGAAAAGGCAGGTAGGTGGACAACAGACTGGAAAGTGTGATATCATAAGGTATAAAAAAAACCTTCTAAAATCATACTTAGACAAAACATCTTCAAAATTAAGAAATATTAAAATATCAGACAGAAACATGAACAGTAATAGAGAAAACTTACATATAAAGCAATAAATATAGAAAAGAATTATCAAGAAGTAAAAATGGGATACCAATATATAGGAGATTCGAAGCAGTGGTTGTTAAGAGTGTCGGATAAAGGCCCTAAGCCATCCTTTAGAACTGAAAGACAGCACAAGAAGAGAATCCAAAGTGAAGCGGTCAATGGATCGATGTTATATATTGGAATAAATAGTGAAATTGTGAGATAAAAATAGTTTAAAATAAACAAATATTCATAGAAATTAAAATTAATAGAAAAATACAATAATTATTTCTTAAAAAAAGTGCACAATAGTGTCGTGACCAATAGATGTATTTAAGATGGCAAAGAATGAAACATCAGTGGTGAAACTAGTGAGAAATTGTATAAAAAACACGAGTTATTAACACTAGAAGTCCCAGGAATTTCAAGCTCCATAGGGTTTCAATGGTAGAAATGTTAAATGACCCCTCTCTGGGACGATAACTGTTTATGCTCTTAATTTAGTATGGAAAGTATTCAGACCCCTTTAAATTTTTCACTTTGTTTTATTGTAGCCATTTGTTAAATTCAAAAAAGTTCATTTTTTGTTCTCATTAATGTGCACTCTGCCCCCCATCCCCCATCTTGACAGAAAAAAATAGAAATGTAGAAATGTTTGCAAATTAAACAAGAAAAACTGAAATATCACATTGTCATAAGTATTCAGCCCCTTTGCTCAGTATTTCACATGGTCATAAGTATTCAGCCCCTTTGCTCAGACACTCATATGTAAGTCACTTGCTGTCCATTTCCTTGTGATCCTCCTTGAGATGGTTCTGCTCCTTCATTGGAGTCCAGCTGTGTGTAATTAAACTGATAGGACGTGATTTGGAAAGCCACACACCTGTCTATATAAGACCTCACAGTGCATGTCAGACCATATGAGAATCATGGGGTCAAAAGAACTGTCCAAGGATCTCAGAGACAGAATTGTGGCAAGGCACAGATCTGGCCAAGGTTACAAAAGAATTTCTCCAGTACTCAAGGTTCCTAAAAGCATAGTGGCCTCCATAATTCTTAAATGGAAGAAGTTTGGGACCACCAGAACTCTTCCTAGATCTGTCCGTCCAGTCAAACTGAGCAATCGTGGGAGAAGAGCCTTGGTGAGAGAAGAAGAACCCCAATATCACTGTGACTGAACTCCAGAGATGCAGTAGGAAGAAAGGAGAAATTTCTACAAAATCACCTATCACTGCAGTCTCTACTAGTCGGGCCTTTGTGGCCCGACTGAAGCCTCTCCTCAGTACAAGACATATGAAAGCCCGCATGGAGAGTGCAAAAAATCACACGAAGGACTCCCAGACTATGAGAAATAAGATTCTTTGGTCTGATGAGACAGAGATAGAATAACCAAAAAGTTCTAAGCGGTATGTGTGGAGAAAACCAGACACTGCTCATCACCTGCCCAATACAATCCCCACAGTGAGACATGGTGGTGGCAGCATCATGCTATGGTTCACGGACAGGACAACTGGTTGCAAAGGAAAGATGAATGTGGCCAAGTACAGAGATATCCTGGAAGAAAAGCTCTTCCAGAGTGCTCTGGACCTCAGACTTGGCCGCAGGTTCACCTTCCAACAAGACAATGACCCTAAGCACACAGCTAAAATAACAAAGGAGCGGCTTCAGAACAACTCTGTGACCATTCCTGACCGGCCCAGCCAGAGCCCTGACCTAAATCCAATTGAGCATCTCTGGAGAGACCTGAAAATGGCGTCCACCAAAATTCACCATCCAACCTGACGGAACTGGAGAGGATCTGCAAGGAAGAATGGGAGAGGATCCCAAGAAGACTCATGACTGCACTAGCTCAAAAGGGAAGGTGCTTCTACTCAATACTGAGCAAAGGGGCTGAATACTTATGACCATGTGATATTTCAGTTTTTGTTTAATAAATTTGCAAAGATTTCTACATTTCTGTGAAGATGGGGAGCAGAGTGTATATTAATGAGAAAAAAAATGAACTTTTTTGAATTTACCAAATGGCTGCAATGAAAGAGTGAAAAATGTAAAGGGGTCTGAATATTTTCCGTACCAACTGTATATAATTCTTATTTGATTTCTTTATTCCATACAGATCGAAAAAGGAAGGTGACCGAGCGAAATAGAACTGTATAGGAAAAAACGGCTAGTGCGCAGGTGCTAAGGGGATAATAGAGAACAGTAGCGTGGGGGAAAAAAAAAGAAAAAACATATGGCGCGCCTGCGTGAAAGGTGAAGGGAGTTTAGGACCGTGGGAAACGAATTCTCTGCGCATGTCAGTGAAGGTGACTAAAGTGCAGAGCCGAAGACAGTTCATATCGCACAGGTATGTGGATCAGGTAGGAAGAACGACCACAACAGCAGTGGCTGGGTTCAAGACAAATGTGGACACCGGGTTCAAACACACAGCCATCTCTAAGGCTTTCCAGCCCTGTACACAAAACATACAGTGCTATAACCACTGCCTTAGACAGCAATAATGCCCCTATATGTTATAGGCTTTGTGTCACTTACTCGGCTGCTTAGTGTAGTTTCGATAATCTACTGCTGATTAATCAGTGATTTTATCATTACAGGACTACTTGGCATGCTGCAGGTAGTCCAGCATATTCATCAGCTCTGTATAACCGATAGATCTGCAGCAGTGAAAACAGTGATTTATCAAAATGACAGCAAAGAGCTCAGTAAGTGACACCTCGCTGGAATCAGGGGCTCTGTCTCTACATCATGCTGCTCTCAGATGGGGGAGCAAAAACCTGCTGACAGATTCCCTGTAAAGCAAGATCATAATTTTAATTTGCATTTCATAACTCGACAGTACACACACAAAAAAATCACTTTGTAATAGATCTTATCGGATAAATCTGCTGCTTTCTCCCCTAAACTGATTTTCATTCTCAAAATTCTCAATTTCCAAGTAAAATCTGTCTTCAGTGAATGCAGAGTTTCTTCAGCGCTCTATTGGGAGACCCAGACGATTGGGGTATAGCTACTGCCTCCGGAGGCCACACAAAGCACTACACTAAAAAGTGCAAGGCCCCTCCCCTTCTGGCTATACCCCCCCGTGGTATCACGGGTTCTCCAGTTTTCAAGCTTTGTGCGAAGGAGGTCAGACATCCATGCATAGCTCCACAGATTTTAGTCAGCAGTAGCTGCTGACTATTTCGGATGGAAGAAAAGAGGGCCCATATAGGGCCCCCAGCATGCTCCCTTCTCACCCGTTGATGGTGTTGTAAGGTTGAGGTACCTATTGCTGGTACGGAGGCTGGAGCCCACATGCTGCTTTCCTTCCACATCCCCCTGAGGGGCTCTGAGGAAGTGGGATCCTGCCGGCCTCAAAGCTCTGACGCCGGGCTCCATCCACAGACCCATTTGAACCTGCTGGATACGGAGCTGGAGTACCGTTCAGGGACATGGCCCTGCACCATTACAGGTACTCTGTGTCCCCGGACACACAGACACAGCACACTCCAGACTTGCTGGGTGTGCTAGTGCGCCGGGGACAGTAAAGGGTTACAGTCACTGCAGCTTTGCTGAGTGACTTTGTGTATTGGGAACTACCGCGCCGGACGCTCCGGGAGCGGCGGCGCGGCTGGGACTTGTAGTTCGCCGGGGACTGGGCGCCGACCGCGCTTTTACGGCGGCGGCGCTTATAAATCCAGTCCCCGGCTTCTGCGGCCTAGTGCCGCTTCGTTCCCGCCCCCTCCCTGTCACTCAGGGAAGGGGACAGACGCTGAGCAATCAGCAGCGCCGAGGGCTGGAGCCTTATTTACATGCTCCAGCCCTCTCACTGCACACTGTCGGACGCCGGATTCCCGCTCTGACTTGGGGCACGCCCACGGCCCGCCCCTCCTCACACGAGCTGGGGAAGACGCCGGCAGCCATTACTGCAGTCCGAGCTCGGACTTTCGGCAACCAGGCAGGACGGTGGCGACCATACACCCGCTTATAGGCGGGCGGTAAGCGGCACACATAGTGCTGACCCCAATATATACTGCAGTGTATACATGTGTATTTTAACTGCATAGGTCGCTATATGCCCGCTTGGAGAGCGACACATCAGCAGCAGGAAAGCAGGTGTGCTAAGGCACAGGCTTTCTATGCTGCTTGTATTGCACGTACTGAAGTGTTCATTTGTATTTATGCTTGTATGCTATACATTGCACTGTACAGTCGCTAGTCTTAGCTATATTCTCCTGGAATGGCTAGACTACAGCAGCAGAAAACCAAGGGTGCTGGGGCACAGGTTTTTTTCTATGCTGCTTGTATTGCATGGGCTGCAGTGTGCATTTGTACTCGTGCTTGTATGCTATACATTGCACTGTATGGTCACTCTTCTGGGCTATATTTCCCTAGATGACTAGTCTACAGCAGCAGAAGAGCAGAGGTGCCAGGGCACAGGCTTCTATGCTGCTTGTATTGCTTGTGCTGCAGTGTTCATTTGTACTTGTGTTTGTATGCTATACATTGCACTGTATGGTCACTCTTCTGGGCTATATTTCCCTAGATGACTAGTCTACAGCAGCAGAAGAGCAGGGGTGCCAGGGCACAGGCTTCTATGCTGCTTGTATTGCTTGTGCTGCAGTGTTCATTTGTACTTTATGCTTGTATGCTATACATTGCACTGTACGGTCACCAATCTTGGCTATATACTTCTAGATGGCTAGTCGGCAGCGGCAAAAAAGCAACACAGATTTTCAGTGCTGTTTTTACTACATGGGATGCTGTTCATGGCACCGTCCCATTGTGTGCATGCTCCCCTGTAGCACTTCGTCTGCCGGGGTCTCTAGCACTTCGTCTGCCGGGGTCTCTACTAGTCGTGGCCAAAGAAACCACCTGTCATCCCTGTCCAAGGACAGGGACGGAGTTGTAGTTTCGACAGATATATTGTCATAAGATAGAGACTTGCAGTCCAGACAGGCCATGGGCAATCTTCCTGACCAACCTCATTTGGAACGGGGGGGTCCCAGGAGGACTCTCTGTATGATAAGGCAGCTCTCCAGGACTTTGATCCTGACATCGCTATCAATCCGGATACACCGGATGGTAACGCCATACGGAATGATCCTATAGCGTCCATCAATGGAAGGTTGGATCTTTCTCCCTCAGCTCCCCCAGTGGAGGAGTCGGCTTCCCAGCAGGAGAAGTCCCTTTTCAGTATCTCAAACGGATATTGAGTATTTTTCTGGCCACGCTGACTTCAGAGAAGCAGTCCAGAAACACCACGCTTACCAGATAAGCGTCTTCTCCAAACGTTTTTTAAGATACACGTTATCCCTTTTCCCCTGACGTGGTCAAGCGCTGGACCCAGGGTACAAAGGTGGATTTTCCAATCTCCAGGCTTGCGTCTAGAGCCATAGTTGCACTGGAGATGGGGCTTCACTTAAAGATGTCATTCACAGACAGATGGACTCTGGTTGAAATCTGTCTAGGACGCTATCGGCGTGTCGGTTGCTCCGGCATTCACAGCCGTATAGGCAACCTAACCTTTTCAGCTGTTCTTGCGCAGCTGGCCTTGAGCACATGTACATCTGTACCGCAGAGGCGTCCGTAATCCCGCAATGTCTGCACTGCGACTTACCCTATTCATGCTGTCCTAAAAGTACAGTCGAGGTTTCGGTCCTTCCCATGCTCGGGCAGGTCCCAATTGTCCTCGTGCAAAAGGGCTACAAAACCTCAGACGGGCTCAGATTCCGGCCGGGCTCAATCACGCCCAAGGAAGGCAGCCGGAGGAACCGCTACCAAGGCGGTCTCCTCATGACTCTCAGCTCTCTCTCTCTCTCTCCGCATCCGCGGTTGATGGCAGACTCCCCCGCCTTTGGCGACATTTAGCTGCCACAGGTCACAGACCGGTGGGTGACGGACATTGTGCTCACGTGCACAGGACAGTGTTCTGTTCTCGTCCTCCGACTCCATTCTTCAGAACGGCCCCACCTCCCCACCGAGCAGATGCCCTGCTGCAGGCGGTGGACGCTCTAAGAGCAGATGGAGTGGTGATCCCTGTCCCCCCTCAGGAACGAGGGCGAGGGTTTGTACTCCAATCTCTTTGTGGCTCCAAAAAAGGACGGCTCCTTCCGTCCTGTTCTGGACCTAAAACTGCTCAACAAGCATGCGAACGCCAGGCGGTTCCGGATGGAATCCCTCCGATCCGTCATTACTTCAATGTCTCGAGGAGACTTCCTTGCCTCAACAGACATCAAAGATGCCTATCTCCACGTGCCAATTGCTACGGAGCACCAACGTTTTCTACGTTTTGTGATAGGAGACGACCATCTTCAGTTCGTAGCTCTGCCATTCGGTCTGGCGACAGCCCCACGGGTGTTCACCAAGGTCATGGCAGCAGTGGTAGCAGTCTTGCACTCTCAGGGACACCCGGTGATCCCTTACTTGGACGATCTACTCGTCAAAGCACCCTCCCTCGAGGCATGACAACGCAGCCTGAATGTTACGCTGGAGACTCTCCAGACTTTCGGGTGGATCATCAATTTGGCAAGGTCAAATCTGTCACCGACTCAATCACTAACGTATCTCGGCATGGAGTTTCACACTCTATCAGCGATAGTGAAGCTTCCGCTGAACAAGCAGCGTTCACTGCAAACAGAGGTGCAGTCTCTCCTTCAAGGCCAGTCGCACCCCTTAAGGCGCCTCATGCACTTCCTAGGGAAGATGGTGGCAGCCATGGAGGCAGTTCCCTTTGCGCAGTTTCATCTGCGCCAACTGCAAGGGGACATTCTCCGCCAATGGGACGGGCAGTCAACCTCCCTGGACAGGAAAGTCTCCCTTTCCCAGACGGCCAAGGACTCTCTGCAATGGTGGCTTATTCCCACCTCATTGTCACAGTGAAGATCCTTCCTACCCCCATCCTGGGCAGTGGTCACGACAGATACGAGTCTGTCAGGGTGGGGAGCAGTTTGTCTCCGCCACAGGGCTCAGGGGACGTGGACTCAGCAGGAGTCCACCCTTCAGGTCAATGTTCTGGAAATCGGGGCAGGGTATCTTACCCTACTAGCTTTCCAGCAGTGGCTAGACAGAGGGCAGTTCCGAATCCAGTCGGACAACTCCACAGCGGTGGCATACATCAACCACCAAGGAGGGACGCGCAGTCGGCAAGCCTTCCAGGAAGTCCGGCGAATCCTCATGTGGGTGGAGGACACAGCATCCACCATATCCGCAGTTCACATCCCGGGCGTAGAAAACTGGGAAGCAGACTTCCTCAGTCGCCAGGGTATGGACGCAGGGGAATGGTCCCTTCACCCGGACGTGTTTCAGGAAATCTGTCGCCGCTGGGGGGTGCCGGACGTCGACCTAATGGCGTCTCGGCACAACAACAAGGTCCCGGCATTTATGGCACGATCGCGCGATCACAGAGCTCTGGCGGCAGACGCCTTCGTGCAAGATTGGTCGCAGTTCCGGCTCACATATGTGTTTCCACTTCTGGCACTCTTGCCCAGAGTACTGCGCAAAAAATCAGATCCGATTGCAGCCGCGTCATACTCGTCGCCCCAGACTGGCCGAGGAGATCGTGGTACCCGGATCTGTGGCATCTCACGGTCGGCCGACCGTGGTCACTACCAGGCCGGTCAGACTTACTGTCCCAAGGGCCGTTTTTCCATCGGAATTCTGCGGCCCTGAACCTGACTGTGTGGCCATTGAGTCCTGGATCCTAGCGTCTTCAGGATTATCCCAAGGGGTCGTTGCCACCATGAAACAGGCTAGGAAGTCCACCTCTGCTAAGATCTACCACAGAACGTGGAAGATTTTCTTATCCTGGTGCTCGGCTCAGGGAGTGTCTCCCTGGCCATTTGCATTGCCTACTTTTCTTTCCTTCCTGCACTCGGGGTTAGAAAAGGGCTTGTCGCTCGGCTCCCTTAAGGGGGAAGTCTCGGCACTATCCGTGTTTTTTTTTCAGAAGCGTCTAGCACGTCTTTCTAAGGTGCGCACGTTCCTACAGGGGGTCTGTCATATCGTACCCCCGTACAAGCGGCTGTTAGATCCATGGGATCTCAACAGGGTATTAGTTGCTCTCCAGAAGCCGCCTTTCGAGCCTCTGAAGGAAGTTTCCTTTCTCGCCTGTCACAGAAGGTGGCGTTTCTCGTTGCGATCACATCGCTTCGGCGAGTGTCTGAGCTGGCAGCTCTGTCATCCAAGGCTCACTTCCTGGTGTTCCACCAGGACAAGGTAGTGCTGCGCCCCATTCCGGAGTTTCTCCCTAAGGTCGTATCCTCATTTCATCTTAATCAGGATATATCCTTGCCTTCCTTTTGTCCTCATCCGGTTCACCGGTATGAAAAGGACTTACGTTTGTTAGATCTGGTGAGAGCACTCAGAATCTACATTTCCCGCACGGCGCCCATGCGCCGTTCCGATGCATTTTTTGTCCTTGTCGCTGGTCCGCGCAAGGGGTTGCAGGCTTCTAAAGCCACACTGGCTCGATGGATCAAAGAACCAATTCTAGAGGCCTACCGTTCTGCGGGGCTTCCGGTTCCTTCAGGGCTTAAAGCCCACTCAACCAGAGCCGTGGGTGCGTCCTGGGCATTTCGACACCAGGCTTCGGCTCAACAAGTGTGCCAGGCAGCTACCTGGTCCAGTCTGCACACTTTCACCAAGCATTATCAGGTGCATACCTATGCTTCGGCGGATGCCAGCTTAGGTAGAAGAGTCCTGCAGGCGGCAGTGACACCCCCGTAGGGGAGGGCTGTTTTGCAGCCCTAACATGAGGTATTTCTTTACCCACCCAGGGACAGCTTTTGGACGTCCCAATCGTCTTGGTCTCCCAATAGAGCGCTGAAGAAGAAGGGAATTTTGTTACTTACCGTAAATTCCTTTTCTTCTAGCTCTTATTGGGAGACCCAGCACCCGCCCTGTTGTCCTTCGGGATGTTTTTGTTGTTTGCGGGTACACATGTTGTTCATGTTGAACGGTTTTTCAGTTCTCCGATGTTACTCGGAGTTAATTTTGTTTAAACCAGTTATTGGCTTTCCTCCTTCTTGCTTTGGCACTAAAACTGGAGAACCCGTGATACCACGGGGGGGTATAGCCAGAAGGGGAGGGGCCTTGCACTTTTTAGTGTAGTGCTTTGTGTGGCCTCCGGAGGCAGTAGCTATACCCCAATCGTCTGGGTCTCCCAATAAGAGCTAGAAGAAAAGGAATTTACGGTAAGTAACAAAATTCCTTCTTTATATTCCTAAGATAAGATGATAGTTGGTTTTTACAAGATTCTATGCAGAAAGGATGGGGAAGGATGAGCACTATCTCTAGGTCCTGCCTTCTACAATAGAATCTTCTTAGTAACTTCTGCCATCTCCTATCTTAGTAATATAAAAATTTGTATTCACTGAAGACAGATTTTACCCAGGAATTGAGAATTTGAGAATGAAAATCAGTTCAGGTTTGCATACTTGCATGTACCGTATTTTCGGACTATAAGACGCACCCTGGTTTTAGAGGAGGAAAATGGGAAAATAAAACTTTAAAGCAAAAAATGTGGTCATGACACACTGTTATGGGGCGAGGATCTGCTGCTGACACTGTTATGGGGGTAATGTCCCCAAATTCTCTACTAAGGTACCCCATCCTGGTAATGATCCTCCTGCCTTGTATATGATCCTGCTATAAACTCCCATCCATCCTGTTCACATACCCCCCCATCCATCCTGTTCACATACCCCCCCCCCCCATCCAGCCTGTTCACATACCCCCCCCCCCATCCAGCCTGTTCACATACCCCCCCCATCCAGCCTGTTCACATACCCCCCCCCATCCAGCCTGTTCACATACCCCCCCCCATCCAGCCTGTTCACATACCCCCCCCCATCCAGCCTGTTCACATACCCCCCCCCATCCAGCCTGTTCACATACCCCCCCCCATCCAGCCTGTTCACATACCCCCCCCCATCCAGCCTGTTCACATACCCCCCCCCCATCCAGCCTGTTCACATACCCCCCCCCCATCCAGCCTGTTCACACACACCCCCCCCATCCAGCCTGTTCACCACACACCCCCCCCCATCCAGCCTGTTCACACACCCCCCCCCATCCAGCCTGTTCACAACACACCCCCCCATCCAGCCTGTTCACACACACCCCCCCCATCCAGCCTGTTCACACACACCCCCCCATCCAGCCTGTTCACAACCCCCCCCCCATCCAGCCTGTTCACACACACCCCCCCATCCAGCCTGTTCACACACACCCCCCCCATCCAGCCTGTTCACACACACCCCCCCCATCCAGCCTGTTCACACCCCCCCCCCCCATCCAGCCTGTTCACATACCCCCCCCCATCCAGCCTGTTCACATACCCCCCCCCATCCAGCCTGTTCACATACCCCCCCCCATCCAGGCCTGTTCACATACCCCCCCATCCAGCCTGTTCACATACCCCCCCATCCAGCCTGTTCACACACACCCCCCCCATCCAGCCTGTTCACACACACCCCCCCCATCCAGCCTGTTCACCACACACCCCCCCCCCATCCAGCCTGTTCACACACACCCCCCCCATCCAGCCTGTTCACACACACCCCCCCCCATCCAGCCTGTTCACACACACCCCCCCCCATCCAGCCTGTTCACACACCCCCCCCCATCCAGCCTGTTCACACACACCCCCCCATCCAGCCTGTTCACACACACCCCCCCCCATCCAGCCTGTTCACACACACCCCCCCCCCATCCAGCCTGTTCACACACACCCCCCCATCCAGCCTGTTCACACACACCCCCCCCCATCCAGCCTGTTCACACACACCCCCCCATCCAGCCTGTTCACACACACCCCCCCCCATCCAGCCTGTTCCACACACACCCCCCCATCCAGCCTGTTCACACACCCCCCCCCCATCCAGCCTGTTCACACACCCCCCCCCCCATCCAGCCTGTTCACACACACCCCCCCATCCAGCCTGTTCACACACACCCCCCCCCATCCAGCCTGTTCACACACACCCCCCCCATCCAGCCTGTTCACACACACCCCCCCCCCATCCAGCCTGTTCACACACACCCCCCCCCATCCAGCCTGTTCACACACACCCCCCCCCATCCAGCCTGTTCACACACACCCCCCCCATCCAGCCTGTTCACACACACCCCCCCCATCCAGCCTGTTCACACACACCCCCCCCATCCAGCCTGTTCACACACACCCCCCCATCCAGCCTGTTCACACACACCCCCCCCATCCAGCCTGTTCACACACACCCCCCCCCATCCAGCCTGTTCACACACACCCCCCCCATCCAGCCTGTTCACACACACCCCCCCCATCCAGCCTGTTCACATACCCCCCCCATCCAGCCTGTTCACATACCCCCCCCCATCCAGCCTGTTCACATACCCCCCCATCCAGCCTGTTCACATACCCCCCCCATCCAGCCTGTTCACATACCCCCCCCCATCCAGCCTGTTCACATACCCCCCCCCCATCCAGCCTGTTCACATACCCCCCCCATCCAGCCTGTTCACATACCCCCCCCATCCAGCCTGTTCACATACCCCCCCCCATCCAGCCTGTTCACATACCCCCCCCATCCAGCCTGTTCACATACCCCCCCCCATCCAGCCTGTTCACATACCCCCCCATCCAGCCTGTTCACATACCCCCCCATCCAGCCTGTTCACATACCCCCCCCCCCATCCAGCCTGTTCACATACCTTCCCCATCCAGCCTGTTCACATACCCCCCCCCCATCCAGCCTGTTCACATACCCCCCCCCATCCAGCCTGTTCACATACCCCCCCCATCCAGCCTGTTCACATACCCCCCCCCCCATCCAGCCTGTTCACATACCCCCCCCCCCATCCAGCCTGTTCACATACCCCCCCCCCATCCAGCCTGTTCACATACCCCCCCCATCCAGCCTGTTCACATACCCCCCCCATCCAGCCTGTTCACATACCCCCCCCATCCAGCCTGTTCACATACCCCCCCCATCCAGCCTGTTCACATACCCCCCCCATCCAGCCTGTTCACATACCCCCCCCCATCCAGCCTGTTCACATACCCCCCCCATCCAGCCTGTTCACATACCCCCCCCCATCCAGCCTGTTCACATACCCCCCCCATCCAGCCTGTTCACATACCCCCCCCCATCCAGCCTGTTCACATACCCCCCCCATCCAGCCTGTTCACATACCCCCCCCATCCAGCCTGTTCACATACCCCCCCCATCCAGCCTGTTCACATACCCCCCCCATCCAGCCTGTTCACATACCCCCCCCATCCAGCCTGTTCACATACCCCCCCCATCCAGCCTGTTCACATACCATCCTGGTATATGGCCTGTTCACATACCATCCTGGTATATGGCCTGTATCCTATAGCAGAGAGAAAAAAATAAACGTTTATAGTCACCTTTTCCTCACTCCCTGCAGCCGATCATCTTCCTCTGTGCGCCACTGACGTGTGTGTGTGTGTGTGTGTGTGTGTGTGTGTGTGTGTGTGTGTGTGTGTGTGGAGCCATTCCCCTGCTGCATCGCGATGTCTTCCTGTCTGTGCCGATCAGCTGACCGACACACACAGGAAGACATCGCGTGCAGCAGGGGGGCGGCTCCACACACGGGGGACGGGTGAGTGTACTGATTCACTGCACCCCGCACTGGTAATGACACGCGGGGGGCAGTGAATACAGCCGCACATGATCACTCCAGGCTGTAATTGCCAGGGGTGATCATGCGGCCGGCTCTTTACTATGCGCGCGTCCCCGCTCATCCCTCCTCGCCCACCTGTCAGTGCCAGCTTCAGCGCTGAGAGATGGGCGGGAGGATGGGCGTGCATATGTAATGAGCGGGCCCACGTGGTCACGGCAGGCGCTGCTGCTGCCTGCTCGTGCCCCCGATGACCTGCAGCACCCTCATTCCCAGCCGCAGCCCTATAGTCAGACCATAAGACGCACCCCCAACTTTCCCCCAACATTTGGGGGAAAAAAAGTGTGTCTTATGGTCCGAAAAATACGGTATGTGTAGTTCTTCTCTTGTTAAACTAAAATGTTAATAAAAATTATCTGATTTAAAAAAAGAAAATCAGTTCAGGAGAAGAAAGAAGCACAAATATATACACAAACAGAGCAGAGGCATGGTATAATAAAGGGACATTTAAATAAACCCTAAGCTTAGAAACTGGATGCTTAATTAGCTTTGATTAGTGGTGTGAAAGTTTTATTGTCCCAATATCCAGGATCAGAGGCCTGGTGCTCACAGTCCAGACTCCTCAGATTCTCTAGTGACTCATAAATCCTCCTGACAGGTCGAGTTCTATGTGGAGAGAATCAAACATAAAAATCAAAATGTAATCAATTTGTGTTCCCAGACCCTTTGATCTGAAGTTGCCTTTTAATATGACAACTTTCATGTGGTTTATGTTGTGTCGTGGAGCACAGAAATGTTTGGCCACAGGTGAATGGTTTTTTTTTGTCTGTAATTGCGTGGCTGTGAGATCTTATTCTTGCTCTCAGTCTCTGTCCTGTTTCTCCAACATAGAGACCCCCAATAGGACATATAGTGCACAGGATTAAGTACACCACGTTGGAGGAGAAACGTGAATGTCCCAGGAATCTTATAGTTCTTGTGTGTGTTAGGGATCTGTATCCGGTGTTTGGTCTCTACATGAGAGCAGGTTTTGAACATTGCAAGGATAAGTTCCTCTTGGTGTATCTGAGGGCACAGAACTTCGGGTCATGATGCTCCTTAAATTAGGAGGTTGTCTGTAGCACAGCAATTGAGGATCTTTGAATATTGTTTTTAACCGGTCATCCTTGTGTAGAATGTGGTGCAGTTTCTTGGCCGTTCTTCTCAGTACCTCAAGCTGTGGGTTGTAGGTCACCACCAGAGGTACTCGACTATTTTCCTCTTTTTGTTTGTATTGCAGCAGTTCACTTCTAGGGGTTCTTGGGGCTCTAATGAGCTGATCATCTATAGAGGTGGGGTGGTAGCTTTGGTTTAGAAATGTCTTTTTAAGATGGGTTAAGTGTTCATCCCTGTCTGCTGGGCTGGAACAGATACGATTATATCTGAGTTCCTGGCTGTAGACAATGGATTTTTTTATGTGTTTTGTGTGGAAGCTGTCCCATCTGAGGTATGTGGGACGGTCAATAGGATTCCAATACACTGATTTCTGGATTGAGTCATATTGAATTTTTATGATGGTATCTAGGAAGTTTATTTGCATTTTTGAGTGGTCCAAAGTCAGGTTTATGGTAGGGTGAAATGCATTGAATTTGTCGTGGAATTTTAGAAGCTCTTGTTCGGACTTAGTCCAGATTATTAAGATGTCATCGATGTAACAGAAATAGGCCCATGGTTTGAGGGAGCAGGATGCTAAAGTCATTTTCCAGTTTTGCCATGAAAAGATTGGCATACTGTGGTGCCATTTTGCTGCCCATAGCAGTTCCAGTGCGTTGCATTGAGACAATAAACCTTTCACACCACTAATCAAAGCTAATTAAAGCTGGTGTCACACATAACGACGACGTCGCTGCAACGTCACCATATTCTGTGACGTTGCAGCGACCTCAACAGCGACGTCGCTGTGTGTGACACATAACAACGATCAGACCCCTGCTGCGAAATCGTTGCTCGCTCCTGAATGCTCGAAGTCATTTTTTGATCGCTGCTATCCCGCTGCGCCATGCTGATAAGCTGATAATCCTTGTGTTTGACACCGCAGCAGCGACGCTACGCTACGTCTGAAACCACACAACGACCGTCGACGTCGCTATGATCGCTGCTCCGTCGCTGCTTTTTCTAACATGTTTGACAGCTTACTAACGATCATCTATGGTCGCTGCTACGTCACAGAATATGGTGACGTTGCAGCGACGTTGTCGTCGTCGTCGTTATGTGTGACACCAGTTTAAGGATTCACTCTCTAAGCTCAGTGTTTGTTTATTATACCATGTCTCTGCCCTGTTTGTGTATATATTTCTGATTCTTCAGATTTGTTGTTATACCATGCCTGATGAAGACCTGAGAAGTCTGGAAAACTGCTCTGTAACATCATTTATTTTATTTTAGTTAGCCATTAAAAGGTATCACAACTACAAGATTATAATTTTGTTTCAATCACTGAGAACAATCAATCAAGCAGAAAAATGCAATGGGAATAACACCAATCCGCACACCTATGTGGTGAACATATGCAGTCTATCACATCAATCCACTGTTGTATATATTATTCCAAACCAAAATTACACAGTGGTCCACATAGAAATTACAGGGAAAGTGGAACAGTCATCATGTACGGTACTAAGCAAGCTTTAAGAAGGAAAGGTTGGCACTCACCGGTTTGCAATCATGTCTTAATTTCATCTGTATAATCGGATTGCAAGGAAGGGGGATGCGGGATAGCGGGTGGACGACAGTGGCTATTTCGCGCGAACACTCGTGTTTCAACAGTCATCATGTACACATATCAGGTAAAGTGCTGTGTGCAGATTCAGTGCAAGTTGGAACTTCAATCACCACTTATTCATGTAGATAGTTTTGTATGCAACTGACAACACACCGGCATCAAAGTCCATGCATGCGCAGGGGAACCCAGCTGTTACCATGGTTCCCAGACGCGTGCCTGTAGACCCGACGACGAGGGGAGCAGGGAGGGGAGTATCGCAGAAAGCACGCGCGGACACTGACCGATCACAATGCAGATTCTGATGCAAGGTGAGTGGTGGTGGAAGAGGTTGGGGGTGTGAGACGGTGGTCACGGGTGTGAAGGCACCGAGAAAACGTACCACATTGGTTTAATATCTAGTCATGTGACCATTGTCCCGGTGATTAAGGTCCTGTCAGTTGCATACAAAACTATCCCCATGAATAAGTGGGGATTGAGTACGCGAAACACGCATCGGTGCTCTTCACTTGGAGTTCCAACTTGCACTGAAGCCGCACACAGCACTTTACCTGGTATGTGTACATGATGACTGTTCCACTTTGCCTGGAACTTCTATATGGACCAGTGTGTTCTTACGTTGGGAATAATATTGATGTGATATACTGCATATGTTTACCACATAGGTGTGCGGATTGGTGTTATTCTCATTGCATCTTCCTTCTTAACATGGGTGTTTTTTGCTTTTGTACCTGTCTATATGTGTGAAGAGCTCACTATGTTTAATACTGTCTCAATAAAGCTAGTTATATTTTAATGACCAAAAACTCCTGTTCTTTTGGTTATTTTCATACATAGTATTGATTTATTAAATAAAAAGTTAAGCTTTGAGGCTTCTATCTATTCCCAGAAGAACCCCAAAAACATTTAGTTTTCTCCTATACAGGAAAGGACCTTGCTGGTCTAAAATGAGGACTGTGACTTTTGGGCTGTGCACACATCAGTGATGCCCTTTGCTCTGTGCATGAGGCTGATCTTTCCTATTAAATTTAACATATACAAGGATCGATTTGTCATGTAATAAAAACAAAGTAATTTCATGAAAAAGATTTTTATTGACACCGTTTGGTCTATACACAAAATCTACATGTCCAGTACTGAGGAACGGAGCAATGCTCTTCTTTTTACATGACTTTTTTGGTAAAAATATTTTTTTATAACAACTTTATACATCACATTTACAATATATAAGATTATCCTCCTTATTTGTTCAACAAACAGGACAGGAAAAATAATGAAGTGAGTCCACACCACCAGGGACGGTGCGAAATGGTCCAGCCACTTCAGTAATACATGTTCTGGTCCCACCAGCCTGGAAATAAGGAAAGACGGGTTAATTAAACATAACTGAAGTGGACAGATTGTATCAGAGGCTGCTAAATACAAGGTAATTACACAGCATTTCCTTCACTTTTACAGGATCCATGAGACGTGACTAAACCCATAGCCTTTTTTTGTGGGTCTCACTATCCGTTATAATGTCTGGGACCTTGATATCATGTGTAGGTAAGTTTGAGCTGCTTTCCCTCTTTAGTCATTCTTCTATAGGTAAGTAGGACAGTTACAAGAATGCCGGTAGACGTGAAAGCCCAGCAAGCTAAGGCCTATAATAAATGTTATATATATATATCTGTGGCCGTCCAACAAAAAGACCAAACACAAAGAAAAGTAATACTTACTGCCAGGATAGCGCCGTATGAACAGCTTCCGGATTTCATCATAGATAAAGATCAGAATTGCATATGGAGTGGCCACAAACCAGTACTGAGCCCTGAGCATAAGGAGGAGAGGACATTATAACACACAAGTTTTATACTCTAAATAATTATCTGAATTTATACAGATAAAACATTTGCCTAAAGTAGACTGCGTATTGTACCAACTCCACCCAACCCCATCACATGCATATGTCCTTGCTATTCCTTGTACATATATGATGGGCATGGGTTCAGCTACCTTGCTCCTTAAGGTGGCCATTGACATTGGTTTAGTAACCGATGCTGTTACTTTTAGTTGGTCAATCCTCAGATTCTGCTAAATCCATCTGCCTTGTGATAAAGTATAAGCCAGCAGGGACATCTGCGAGAACTCCCCAGCATAGGCCATTTATCTCCCTAGACCCACTTCTCAGCAAACTTTCAGATCAGACAGCAGCCTTCCAAGATAGAGTCCAAACACAAATCAGGTTCAAGGGTAAAACACCCTATAGACAGATTAAAGAAGGCATGTAATGGGTTTGACGACTCCTGACCCTCAGCAGATAGCTGATGCACTGAAAACCTGAGAACAGACAAGATGGCGCTATCATTGCTTTCATCAAAATGTTCACATTATTCCAAATGTACCCTCACTTACCCTTGCACATCCAAACCATTGCACTTTTCTACCACCTCTCCCTGCAAGTGGCAGTTGTGTCCAAACCCATTTAATTTACTATCTTTCAGCTCACTCTCTTCTTGACCTTTCACAATCTTGAATGTCTAGCCAGTCCACTGCTGCCTCCACCCTGTGCCAGTCCACTGCTGCCTCCACCCTGTGCCAGTCCACTGCTGCCTCCACCCTGTGCCAGTCCACTGCTGCCTCCACCCTGTGCCAGTCCACTGCTGCCTCCACCCTGTGCCAGTCCACTGCTGTCTCCACCCTGTGCCAGTCCACTGCTGCCTCCACCCTGTGCCAGTCCACTGCTGCCTCCACCCTGTGCCAGTCCACTGCTGCCTCCACCCTGTGCCAGTCTTTGCACTGGTTGCCAGTCCACTGCAGTGTCCAATATAAACTTACCAATCTCCTCTCTCACCTCTGTCTCTCACCGTACCTGACATCTCCATTCCACTAGTGATCTAAGACAAACATCCTCTATAATATGAACCTCCCATCTATGTCTCCAAGACTTCTCTCATATTGTGCCAGTTGTCCAGGGTAGTACAATCCAGAAAATTGAGTTAATTCCCAATATCCATGGTTTTAAGCATGCCCAACTCATTTTTATAGACTAGCCTATTACCTCACCTCACTCATCTAACTAGTCCCTGTTCTCCCTTCCTACATTTTCCTTAGACTGTGTTCCCTCCCGTAATCGGTTTCTACACCCACCATGCACTCATTAGCACTCTGTATCTGTATCATGCAGCATTATATGAATGCCCCTATTTATTATACTGATGGCTGGGCCTTACAGTACAACCAGTTTTTATTTATTGCTCTGTGTTCCCCCTCCCTCATTTCTTTATAGATTGTAAGCTCTTGAAATCAGGGCCCTCACTCCTATTGGTAAGTGTTGAATTATGTTACACTGTGATGTCTGCAGTTGGGAGGGGGCAAGTACAGATGATAAGGTGCTGTGGAATATGTTGACGCTATAGAAATACAAATAATTATTCCAATTATTACTAGTAGTTGAGACATCTCACAGGAGACGTTTCCTCACCCATCCCGACATTTGAGTTAAATGAAGGAGGATATTTTATTATATTCCTAAAAACCTTTCAAGCCCCAACTATGTCATAATCCAAATATAACAATTTGACTTTGCTCGTAGCTTGTAACACTTACCTTAATGGGGTAAATTTCAGGGCATCCGGCATACCAGGGCAATAAGACATAAAGGCTGCAATGATTATTTGTGATGCCAAACCCATCAGGAGAAATTTATTTCTGAAAAAACATCAAAAGCAGAGAGTGAGCGGATCAGATAATGTGAAGACGTCACGTGTCTTTCTACAAAAAAAAGTGTGTGAGGCGTTTGGCACACTCCACCACTTCATGTTGGCATGGATGTAGAATTCCAGGTATGTGTGCACAGTGGAGGCAGAATACCACGGCACAATGCAATCCCAAAGAAGCAACTTACTTAAATACACCTTGTTGGAATAGTGAGTTTCTCCTGGTCTTCCGGATGATCAGATCCGCCAGCTGCTCCACCACGATACTGACAAAGAAAGCCGTGTACACTGTCCACTCCAGGAACTGCCTCTGACGGAACGTCTGCAATAAGACCGGAGACACAGGATCAACAACAGATGGGTATTATTTGCCTTATTTTATCTTTATATAAATTGTAACTATATTTTCCTGGGGTTGCCTCTTCTAAGTAGAGGTCACATAACATCAGTGGTTGGAATACTTAGGCGGCTTTCACACCTCCGGTTTTAGCAGTGCGGCTAAATCCGGCTCTAAAACCTATGCAACGGATGCAGCAAAAAACCTGCATCCCTTGCATACGTTTTTACATGCGGCCCGTCCGGTTTTTGCCGGTTGCGGCACGCTACTGAGTATGTGCAGTGCAAAAAAAAACGCATGTGGCCAGATGCGGTTTTTGCCGCCTTGCACCGCATCCGGCGTCCATAGGCATGCATTGGAAAAAGTGCCGCATCGGCTGGATGTAGCGCGATGCGGGTTTTTTTTTTGCCGGACAAAAAAACGTGCCAGGCAACGTCCCATCCGGCCGCCGCATGGGCTAAATATGCCGCATCCAGAAAAAAACGGACCGAACGCAAGGCCATGCGGCACAATCCGGCGCTAATAAAAATCTACGTGGAAAAAACGCAACCGGCGGCAAAAAAAAAACAAACTGTTGCGTTTTTTCTGCAAAGAGCCGGATTGTCCGCACAGCCAAAACCGGATGTGTGAAAGCAGCCTTAGGGGACGATTCATCAAGGTGCTTGCTCCATAATAAGTTGTAATGATTAGGTTGGATTGTGTTTTTCATGTAGAACAGCACATTATGCTGCTGGTGAAGAGGGAAACAACAATTCTACTTTATACCTCGTAACTAGCTGTAGTACCCGGCGTTGCCCGGGATAGTAACTAAGTGTCTCCCTGTCTGCCTCTGTGTGTTTCTGTCTCTACCGCTATCATATCCCCTCACACATAAGCTTCTTAAAGTAAGAATGTGCTTCATTGCCTATAGCAACCAATCACAGCTCCTATTAATGACCTGTAGCTCCATTCACTTTAATGGAAGCAGGTTTTTTGGCAAATAACTGTAAAGCGCGGGGTTAATTTTTCACCTCAGAACATAGTGTATGATGTTTCCTTAGTCAAATGGGGTGTCTGTGCAAAATTTTGTGATTGTAAATGTGACTGTGCAGATTCCCTTAGCGGATATACATACATACATACACTCAGCTTTATATATTAAATAGAGAAACATGAATGCACTTGTAAGGCTCTGTGCACACGTTAAGTATTTGGTGAGTTTTTTTACCTCCATATTTTTAAGCCAAAACCAGGAATGTGTGAAAAATGCAGAAGTAGTGCTCATGTTTCTTTTATACTTTTCCTCTGATTGTTCCTATCGTGGTTTTGGCTTAAAAATACTGATCAAATATGATTATGATTCGTACTTCTTTATATTGTCTCCCGATGCACAGCAAGACCTGACCGCATAAACACAAAGACGCTGGGCAGTATAATGACAGATTACTTATGGTGCATGGTCGTATCACCCGGTGAGCAATCAGACACATATAGGGAATACTTTGTTTTCTACCCTTTCCCCCTCTTGACATGATTGTGAGCACTTACCCATTCTTGCCCATAACTGTCCTCCAAATCCTGATTATTAATTGCTTCCCAGGAAACACGAATGCCCAGGAGGGTGTAGGGCAGGAAGCCTTGTTCAGCCAGAACAGTGAAGTAGGTGAGAAAAGCTCCCACAGACTGGATGATCCCTGTGTGGAGAGCAGGCTCAGCATTAGATGGCTCACTCATCTCAGGTACCTACGTTTTCCTTCCAGGTGCGGCATTTTGAGCTCACCGATCTGCAGATAGGCATAGAGCGCCAGCTGCTGGTTCACCAGTCTGTCTATGTTCTTCCTGCGAGGTGGCCTGTTCATAATGTCTCTCTCTGCCTTCTCATAGGCAAACGACACGGATGGGATCTGTGAGAACAGTCATTGTACTTAGAAGCTGGATTCTTGAGGACAAAATTAAATAGATATCCACTATCAGCAGGACTATATGTACGGTGACTACAATATACACCGTTATCCTTCCCTCCAATAATTAAGACCATTGTACTCACAATGTCTGTGCCCAGGTCAATGAAGAGAATGGTGATGGTACCAATAGGCAGAGGGACGCTGGCAATGATGTATATCAGGAATGGGCAGAGCTCAGCAATGTTCTTAGTCAGGGTGTAGCCAATGGACTTCTTAATATTGTCAAAAATTAAGCGACCTGTGAAATAAAACATTGGTGAGACGGTGTAAATGTCCCATCTAGTACATGTGTATGGGTGCAGCGGTAGTGAGGAGTTCCTGAACTCCATGTGTCTGAGCCCTAAGGTGATTTTGATTCCCCGGTGAAGTAAGACTGAAAAACTTTAGTCCTTCGTTTAGTAACCACAACACACCTGTTCCAGGAGGATATACAGTAAGAGTCTGTTCATATCTAGTCTGAGCATTATGTCAGACTTGTACTTCAGAAGTATCCAGTGCACACCATGCTAAGCCCGGTTTCACACAACTTTCTTTTTGCCGGATTGGCCGATGCAACGAACTCAGTACAGTGTATACAGTACAGTGGCAGCACGACAAGCACCGGTCACATGCTGTCATGTGACCGGAGCATGTGACCCAGAAGTTACAGCTACAGCGCTGTCATTGTACCGTATACACTGTACGGGAGTTCACCGCATCCGCCAAACCAGCGAAAAGAAGGATGTGTGAAACCGGGCTAACAGATGCAAAAAATAAACTTTCAGCTTCTGCTGGGGAGGGGAATGGTGACTGCAGATGTATTTAGTGTTTGGGTACATACATCACACCTAACTCACCAGCACTTAGACCTTCTCCTGCCCATTATTATTCAACTGGATGAAGCCTATTCCTTACCTTCTTCTACTCCAGTGACAATAGAAGCAAAGTTATCATCCAGCAAAATCATATCTGCAGCATTTTTGGCAGCATCTGAACCAGCAATACCCATGGCGATACCAATGTCTGCTTTCTTCAGAGCCGGAGAATCATTAACACCGTCGCCAGTCACAGCAACCACAAAGTTCTGGAATAGAGAATGCGGCAATAGTAGATCACAGTCATGATGAGGAGACCTCCGGAGGGTCAGGAGGCCTGCAGGTGGTGAGGAGACCTCCAGAGGGTCAGGAGGCCTGCAGGTGGTGAGGAGACCTCCAGAGGGTCAGGAGGCCTGGCGGGGGGTGAGGAGCAGTCTGGATGGTGAGGAGATCACCCTCTTACCTGTCTCTGACATCCTTCCACTATGATCAGCTTTTGTTGAGGAGAGGTCCGGGCAAATACAATCTCCGAATGATTGGCCAGAATGTCGTCTAGGTCTTCAGACGACATGTCCTTCAGTTCTGCACCATTCACCACAGCTGCTTTTGCGTCTCTGTACCAGAAATAAAATTAACAGGTCAGGGCTCTAGCTGGGGACAGCCCAGTGGTCTCACCATCCCAGGAGACCCCCATCTATGGATCTTACCGATTATTAACCTGCTCCACAGAAATGTTAAGGCGTTTGGCAATCTCATCCACTGTCTCACTACCAGCTGAAATGATACCGACACTTTTAGCTATTGCCTTTGCGGTTATTGGGTGGTCTCCAGTTACCATTATAACCTGTAGGAAATAAACATGGTGTATTTAGTCAAAAAGACAATGGTTGTCCATGACTGTGTACACTGCTATGTATATAATTGCTAGGCGCTCTTTGCATCTAAGGGCTAGTCATCCCCAACACAAATTAACACCTGCTTGCAGGGAATGCTGAGCATTGTAATTCCACAACTATTGCATTATACAATATAGCCATTGATGATTCCTACCTTAATTCCTGCAGACCGACATTTGGAAACCGCATCCGGTACAGTTGATCTAGGAGGATCAATCAAGGATAGGAGCCCAACAAAGCAAAGGTCTGAGGTTGGAAAATTCATGGATTCTGAGTCGAATGCATAGGATGAGGGATATTCAGCGACCGGGAGATAGAAATGGCAAAATCCTATAACAAGGCAGGAACAGTGAGGTGAATGATAATTTACCACATACACAAAACATACACGTCCCATCCTCTTATACAAATCTTTATGGTACTGTACCTAACACTCTCTCCCCGAGTCCTCCGAGCTCCATGTACGCCGTCTGGAAGGCATCCTTCATAGTCTCATCCAAAGGCAGCTCCTTGCCTCCAATCATAATGGTGGCGCATCGGTCTAATATTCTCTCCGGGGCACCCTTCATGACTAGCAGGAATCTCTGGTCTTGGGGATCATCGGTCTCATGTATAGATAGCTGTACATACAAGCATCTTCCAGTTAGCTTACAAGACCCGTTTATGTCTGTATGTGTCTAAGATCAGTAGGAGATTTCATACCTGGAACTTGTTGGTGGAATTGAAAGGAATTTCGCAGACCTTGCAGTTCTGACTCCGGATGTCCATCACGTTCCCGGTGAGCACCTCTGAGAACTTTAACAGAGCCGTCTCCGAAGCATCTCCAACTACAACTTTCTGGAGAGATACAGAAGAGAGTTAAAGACCTACCGTATCTACAAGCAAGGACACATGTATCTATACACAGACAGAACGGATGTACCTTCATGACTGCCACGTCATCCTGGCCACCCTTGAACTCCGCGCGATTACACAAAGACACAATCTTGATTAATGAATTCCATGTATCAGACGTCTGCTCAAATGAGTGATCTGGAGAGAAGAACATCCTATGTAAAGACTACTCCATGACCTCTGATGCAGTGACAGCGAGGGCCAACGCTGCTCTTCTATATTTACACACGTACGTGATTGGTCTTCACTTGTGTCCGCTGCGTGGATATGATCATCAAACCAGAGATGGGCCACAGTCATCCTGTTTTGTGTCAGGGTTCCTGTTTTATCAGAGCAGATAATTGCGGTTGAGCCAAGGGTCTCCACGGCCTCCAAGTTCTTCACAAGACAATTCTTCTTTGCCATACGCTTTGCAGTTAGAGAAAGAGTTACCTAAAAGACAAAAGATCGCTGAGGGTCAATATTTGTCCTCAATACCTGTAGAGATCAGATCACCTTCCAGAGGAAAAGTTATAAATTTATAATTGCAAGGGACTCGAACACATGGTGACCCCACTGACCCCAAATCCCCAGTGATGTCATAATTTATCATATGTCTCAGATATCCGTGTTCTGTGTGGTTTATGGTGGTTTAAACGATATAAACTATAAAGTGATGTTGTCTCTGGTAAAAAGGTGCCATGTTTGTTTGTTTCATACTACCCCATGTAACACTAACTTGTCCTTAGGGAATAAAGTACTCACTGTCACAGTAGCGAGGAGACCCTCGGGCACGTTGGCCACAATGATGCCAATGAGGAAGATGATGGAGCTCAGAGCAGAGTACCCCATACACATTGCAATGATGAAGAACAGAACTCCGACTGACACAGCCACCCCAGCCACGATGTGAACAAAGTGCTCAATCTCTACTGCGATTGGGGTCTTTTCATTTCCCACTCCCGATGCCAGTGAAGCAATCCGCCCAATAATCGTCCGGTCACCAGTATTTATCACAAATCCTTTTGCTGTACCTACAGAAGAGAAGAGAACTTGTAAGAGGCCATAGCAATATCCACGATATGAGGGCAGAATGTCAGGAATGTCCCTGATGGAGCTGTGTGAGTCCCAACACTCCAGCAGGTCCTCATCCGTCAGCTTTACACCTCAGAATAAGCCATAGTAGTCTCCTTACCTTCCAGGCAGGTGGTAGAGTAGAAGGCGATGTTTCTCGTCTCAAGAGGGTTTTCATGTGTAAATTCACAGGATCGAGGTTGAGCTTCAGACTCCCCAGTTAGAGATGAATTGTCCACCTGGAATAGAGTCAAAGGTGAAACTCTGACTGATGATATATACATAGTAATCGGCCCTAAACGACCACCCGTGCTCATCACAATGCAGTGTACAGCCCCATATATAGATCATATATTAGCTTATATTTCTGCTACTTATAGCAAATAGACCCCTGAAGAGGAATTGTGGGGGGCTGTAAAATAAACTACATGAGACATTCTAGAGTATTGAAATATTGGTAACAGCTCCCTTGTGCTTAACTTGCAACTTGGTGATACTGCTGAGGGTAAACCATTGAGAGCATAAACTGTACAGACTTGTATAACATTAGACCAGGCAGCTGAGTAAATCAGTGCACAGAGCCGCTGTCCACGTCAAACAAGACTGAAGAGTTCGGCTATTAGGCTATGTGCGCACGTTGCGTAAATACATGCAGTTACGCTGCGCTTTGTAGCGCAGCGTAACTGCATGCGTCCTGCATCCCCTGCACAGTCTATGGAGATTGTGCAGGGGCCATGCGCACGTGGCGTTTTAGAGCGCAGCGCTTCGGCTTCTGCCGAAATTTCTGCAGCGATCTGAAGAGCACATGTGCGCTTTAAATCGCTGCAGAGATGTCCGTAGTGGAAAAAAAAAAAGCCGATTCCATGCGCTCTGCCTGCAGCTCCTGCCATAGACAGAGCGGGAGCTGCCGGCAAAGCGCACGGAAGAAGTGACATGTCACTTCTTAGAACGCAGCGCTTCGGCAGTAGCCGAAGCGCTGCGCTCTAAAACGCCACATGCGCACGGCCCCTGCACAATCTCCATAAACTGTGCAGGGGACACAGGACGCATGCAGTTACGCTGCGCTACAAAGCGCAGCGTAACTGCATGTATTTACGCAACGTGCGCACATAGCCTTACATGTCACTTCTTCCGTGCGCTTTGCCGGCAGCTCCTGCTCTGTCTATGGTACGGACATTTTTGCAGCGATTTAAAGCGCACATGTGCTCTTCAGATCGCTGCAGAAATTTCTGCAGTGACTGTACGCAATGTGCGCACATAGCCTAACCATTAAATAGGTCACCGATAACAGCGGGCCAGAAATGATTATTACCTTGCAGCCTTGGGCAAAGGTTAGCCTGAGATCTGCTGGAATTCGGTCTCCACCTTTAATCTCCACCAGATCTCCTACTACAAGTTCGGTGGCCGGGATCTCCAGCTTCTGTCCATCTCTAGTGATGAGCGCTTGCTGGGGACACATAAATAAGAGTTAGTTATCCTTGTAATTTACAGCTGCATTGTAATTGAGCCTCTCAAGAAACTGCAGCCAATTAATAAAACACATTCAGAAGCACGTCTTACGAGCAGACCATTTTGTGCTCCTTCCTTCATTGTGCCATTCCTCTGGACACTTTCCCTTGTACATGGTTTGCGTCTGGCATTGCACGTTACCTCTACTAAACTACATGGGGCTGAGGTGCAGTACCACACACAACCTGTAGTCAGGTGGGCGCAGTTTTCACATAAAAGCAGCCATGTTTTTAGAACCTCTTAAAGCAGCTGTATATTTTTTTGTTTTTACAACTCACACAGACAAAATAAAAATCCAGAACACTCCATGATCATTGTGCACGCACCTGTGGGATCATCTTATTGAAGCTTGCCATGATGTTAGTGCTTTTAGCCTCTTGAAAATAGGCAAAACAGCCGGTGAGAATGACAACCGCAGCCAGCACAATACCCAGGTACAACTGAGAATAAAAGCAAACGTCAGTCACAAAGGTGGAAAGTATACAAGGGACATATACAGAAGAGGGGTGTAGGATACTTGTGATATATCCGCAGGGATGATATCTTTCATCTCTTATATAACAGTAGTGATCAGAGCTGACTGCACCCTCCGGCCAGCAGTATTACCTCCCCCTTGTCTATTGTGTGCAAGTCATAGGATAACAGTACAAGAACCCCGTAAATTTACATTGTGTTTCCGTTCTTTGCACTTTCTCGATCGGTTGACAAGAAAGCCGAACATAATGTAGTTTTATTTTACTGAGGCTATATGGGAAGTTGTATCACTTATGTAAAACTTCATCTATAACTAGATCTGTGCCAGGGTAATTGATCGGCTTATCCCGGAGTATAATTGTCTCTGTGTAATAACATAACACAAATATCTGAGGTCTGTGGTGACCTGGTGGAGGCGGCTTACATTATCCCGGGGTGTGGTGTTGTCCTGAGCATACACAATTCCATACGCGATCCAGCAGAGAACGGCACCGGCCCACAGCAGGAGCGAGAAGCCTCCGATCATCTGCTTCATGAACTTAACGATTTCCGGGGTGCCTTTAGGGGGTGTAAGTGCGTTGGGACCATCACGAGCCAGAATCTCTGCAGCTCTTGCACTGGTGAGACCCTTTAAGGAAGGAAAAGTAAAACAACCATTAATTACTATGCACAGCAGGAGTCGTTACAGTGTTTTATATCTGCATGGTAGGGAAAGTGTTCAAAAACTGAGACCAAAGAACAAGTACACTCATCACCCAAAAGACAGATTGCTCCCGCGTGTTAATATAAATTGTTAAAATAACATAAGGGACTTTTACTGCTTATTCAGGTTGACCCCGATCAAAGTGACTGATGTGACCGATACAATTTCTGGAGACTTCTTGTTCGGTTCCCATTGACTATAAACTTTGTCTTCAAAATAAAGAATTCCTGGTGTAATTCTGAGTACTGATTAACCAGCGCAATATCCTGCAGGTCATGGGGATTGCATCGATAGTATCTTAACAGCGACAGTCATTGCAGCTGGCAGCCGCCCGGAACAGGCTCGTGTCTCCAGCCGGGCACAGGCTGGATGAAGCCACTTGTCGCAGGCAGATGCCTACATTCTCTGCCAAGCTCGTGAAAGGGATGACAGCCCACAATGCACTGGGATCCGCATTACTTACTTTAACAAGATTGGTTTCATATTTAGACTCCACTTCTTCAATGTCAAGTTTATGGTCTTCCTAAGAGTAAAAAAACAAAGCCATGAAAACATAGCAAGATAGGAGAGCACCAATATCATAACTATACTGATGTGTCTCCAATGGATACAAAGTAACACTACTGTCTGATTGCGATACCACGACATAAACCCACATTTAATACTCACAATGGAAACACTGTACTGCCTGGAAATTCTTCATTGGGAAACACCCCACAATGTACATAACCAAACCACTCACCGAGCACACGCCAGACTAGTACATGTATGTATGCTGCGGAGGAGACGAAGGCAAATACTACGCTAACGAAAGATCTAAAGGGCTGTGGAAGAGGGGCCCAGCAGAGTGCACAGGAGTAAGTGCATATGGAGCCTCGCCCAGCGCAGTCATACCAGCGCTATAGTAATGCCACCAACTACACTGCATCACCACATCAGATAAACGGCTACATAAAAGAGCTACTGGCATGAACTATACACAGGCTAAAGAATACAGCCTCGTTCTGCTCATCTTATAGTTATCAGTGTGTATATAAAATATTGTAAACATGACTATCTACTATGATATAAAGACGATTCTGTCTACTACAGCATGAAGATGTTGGGAGCAGTAGTTTCTCACCAGCTCGAGCTCTTGCTTCAGGTCATTAACCTTCTTGTCTTTCTTCTTTTGTTTCTTCTTCTTCTTCTTCACGTCCTGACCCAGGTCTTCATCATCCGTTCCCTTATCTGGTTTTTCCATGTCTTTTTTTCCATTAATTTCTACACTGAAATCATCAGGCTTCACCTGTAATAACCACAAGATGCCAACTTTATTAAAAGCACTTAGTAAATTACAGAAATGTGACAGAAGATTAGTAATAAACATTTACATTGCGAACGTAATTGGTGGAGGAAGGTTGAACTAGATGGACCTAGGTCTTTTTTCAACCTATGTAACTTATGTGATTATCAGTGATCGGAGATATCACAGAAGTGACAGTCTGATCTGAAATCTCCAGCATTGGGTATTATTTCATGTCAAAGTGATCAGTGAAATAAAGCAAATATTCGTCCATCAAACCTTGACTACATAACCAGTGACGGACCATAATGGACAGTGCAGTGGGTGCCGTTTGCTTTGACTGGAATTTATTTTTCTACTGCATTAGTCGTAAGACGTCCACTACTGAAGTCTGTCAATTTTCATCATTACCATGTAGACTCTGCAGCCACATCGTATCAGAGCCGAACGAGGATATGAAGTGAGATATGGCAATGGGCCGCAGTGATTTACATCAATCAGAACAATAAGGACATCATCTCCTCATCATCAGTGTTTTCTCAGGTTCTAACGTGAATATTTGCTCTAGTTTGTGCTTCTCCAGGTAGCGTGACTTACCTTGGTTCCCATTGTTTCTTATTTTATTTTAGATGCAGAAACCTGCTGCTCACTTCTGAAATAAAGTCACAGAGACACCAAGACCAGTAATGATATCAGGCCCGGGAAGGATTGCCCACTAGGTAGTGCAAATGCAAGAGCTTTAGAGGTTGTGGCTGTCCCAACGAGGAGCCAATGTTAGCTGCAATCTTCCCCGCACCTTGACATCTTGAGGCAGGACAGGAAGCCTTCCAGAGCCCTGTACCTGAGCATCCAGCCGCTGGTCCTATTTGTAGCTCTGAGCTGCTGCTGCGACTCCTCCCTACAGATAGGGATCTCCTGTAACCCTGCCCCAAATCCTCACCTGCCCAGGTGGAAAATAACTACACAAAAAAAAGACTCCTCTCCATGGAACCTGCTCTCGTGCCTCAGTGTCTATATATATATATATATATATATATATATATATATATATATATATATATATATATATATATATATATATACACATACACACACACACTCATAATTCTATATAACGTACACGTGCAGAATAATAATTTTATTGTTCTACATTTATTTTTCAAATCCACTATGTACAGACTATAGATATTTAATGCCTTGGAATCACACACAAGGGAGGAAGAATTGTACTGTGTACTTCGTGTGTGGCCCTGATCTATTTAGTCATATAGCATATACTTACAGTCATACACCACATACGAGCTGTCAGGGGGGCCACTCATCCGCCGGTGTAGTATCTGGGCATACACAGGTTATCTGCTTCTTCAGATTATAGGATCACAAGGAACACATGATGTGATCTACAACACAAAAAGGACATCCCTCGTTACTGCAGCCCCAACTCAATATTGTAGAGTACCAGTCATTAAAGGGGCAGCACGTGTAGAGTTGTGGCCAGTATGGCAATCGTGCTTCATCTGCATCGCTTATCTCACACAGCTGCTGATAAGCTGTACTTTAGCTACGATCAGTAATAAATACAAAGTGATCCAATTATTTTACTTTGCATCTTGGAATATTAAAGCCTAATATTTATTATAAGTCATTTAGTGGTGACAATCTTGTTTCACATAAGCACAGGCTGATGAGCATCATGCATGGCAGACAGGGGGCGCTGCACTCCCAGCAGTCAGGACACTGCGCGATCTCTACCAGACTGTTCTTTTTACATCATTCTTCAAATCTACACTTTAACTCTCTCTATACAAGATCATGATCATTAAATCTGAGAAATATGAAAAAATTATATCTTTCAAGACCATTATTTAAGGCCATGATGCTTTGTAGTGGGCACTATTTGGGCAGATCTACCATGAAGGCTGGGGAAGGGGAGTGACAACTATGATATAAGTGACCTTATATAAAAGTACATGACAGTATCCTTACAGCAAAAGGGTTTGGGTCCAATGAACGTCTAGATCAGGATTCCCCAGCCAGAATTATTTTCATGTGAATGATATTTTTCAGAAATTTCTTTGGCTATCTGAATTATGTTTGCAGAAATTCATAACCTGCAGCAAATACAAACGTACAAACGTGTGGAGCAGATACGTCAGACACAACCGATTGTGATACATATGAATGTAACCATAAGGGGCTTGGATGCCTTCAAACTCCAGGGTCAGGATGTGACCGACACATCTGTACACCCTATAGCTACACGTGTGTGTGTGTGTGTGTGTATATATGTATGTATGTAAATATATATATATATATATATATATATATATATATATATATATATATATATATATATATATATATATATATACACACACTAGAAGGTGGCCCGATTCTACGCATCGGGTATTGTAGAATTTACGTATTGTGTAGTTCATGTATGATTTTTGTTATATATATGTATAGATGTTGTGTGTAGTTGCCAAGTGTTTGTGTAGGCGCTGTACATGTTCTGGGTGTTGTCTGGGTGTGGTGGGGGTGAGAGCGGTGTTGTATGTGTGTTGCGTTGTTTGTGGAGCGCTGTGTGTCTGTAGCGTTGTGTGTGTGTGTGTTGCGCGGTTTGTGTGGGTGTGGTGTGTTTTGGGGGGAGGTATGTTTTGCGCAATGTGTGTGTTGTGCGGTATGTGCGTATATTTATGTATGCCGCGGTGTTTGTGTGTTGGGTGTTGTGTGTGTGCGGCGTTGTCTGTGTGTGTGGGTGTCTGTGTATGGCGGTGTTTGTGGTTCCCAGTGTGTGTGTGGTGTGTTGTGTGTGTGTGTTGGGGGGAGGTGTGCACCTCCCATCGTGCTCCATCCCCCATGCTGCGCACCCCCCATCGTGCCCCATCCCCCATGCTGCGCACCCCCCATCGTGCTCCATCCCCCATGCTGCCCATCCCCCATCGTGCTCCATCCCCTATGCTGCGCATTCCCCATCGTGCTCCATCCCCGATGCTGCGCACCCCCCATCGTGCTCCATCCCCCATGCTGCGCACTCCCTATCGTGCTCCATCCCCCATGCTGCGCACTCCCCATCGTGCTCCATCCTCCATGCTGTGCACTCCCCATCGTGCTCCATCCCCCATGCTGCGCACCCCCCATCGTGCTACATCCCCCATGCTGCGCACCCCATCATGCTACATCTCCCATGCTATAATAGTTCTCCTATTATACTCAGAGAGGAGTATAATAGGAGGACTATAATAGGAGGAGTAGTCCTGGGGGGAGAGGAGTATAATGCCGGCTCCCTGCACATGTGTACCGGGAGCCGGTGTACGCTGGTAACTATGATACACATCGGGTAACTAAGGGACCTTAGTTACCCGATGTGTATAATGGTTACCAGCGTTCACCGGCTCTGTCAAGATCCAAGCATCGCAAGGTTATGTCTGGCGCTGCTGGGATCCTGACGGAGCCGGTGTACACTGGTAGCTATGATACACATCGGGTAATTAAGGGACCTTAGTTACCCGATGTGTATAATGGTTACCAGCGTTCACCGGCTCCGTCACGATCCCAGCAGCGCAAGATTATGTCTGGCGATGCGTGCGGAGGGCCGGGGCAAGTGGCCAATCCATGCGGAGGGCGGGGCCAGGCCGAGGCGAGCGACCAATCCGTGTGGGGGGGGGGGGCGGAGGCGAGGCGAGCGGTCAATCCGTGCGGGGCCATGTCGAGCCCAGCGGCCAATCAGCTTTGGAGCAAGACAGACAGACAGACAGACAGACAGAATAAGGAGAATAAGGCAATTATATATACACACACACACACTATATATATTTATATATATTTATTTATTTTTATAGATGGAAAGCTTCAAAAGGAATCTGAAGACCCTCCTCTTCCGGCAGGCCTACAACAACCCTCCGGCCAGTACTGTACATCACTGCGCAACCAGCTCTGCCCTCACCTACTGTATCCTCACCCATCCCTTGTAGAGTGTGAGCCCTCGTGGGCAGGGACCTCTCTCCTCCTGTACCAGTCTGTGACTTGTTTTGTTCATGATTGTTGTACCTTTTATGTATACTCTTTTCACTTGTAAAGCGCCATGGAATAAATGGCGCTATAATAATAATAGATCAAGGATACCAGTAAGGCTTCAGATAATATATTATGTATTTGTTATTTATGCTGCGTTTCCTAATGTCAAATATAAAGAGAAGGGACTGGGTTCACACTGCAGCCAGGACAAGTATAGGAGAGGAGGAGCAGCAGGGAATGGCAGAGGGTGAAGCGTGGGCTAATGTTTCAGGGATAGGAGTTTCATAACATTCTTCCTTATCATTTTCCATTGTGTTCCAGACCTTTACTGAGCAGCATGGACCAGACGGGCAGGATGAGCAAGTCTCACTGCATAACTGTCACTACCAGCAGCTGCAAGAGGAGTGAAGGCCCATCAACAACCACCTGCCAGTGAGCGAGGGGTCGCTTACTAACCAATCACTGCACACTTAATATTGCGATTCCTCTCCAGTGCACTTGTCACTTTCATTTACGCTACGCAGGCAACACGGAGCCACAATCGCTTCTGCTTGGGAGAGATTGATAATCACAAATTAATTTACTTGGGGTCTGGCTGAACTGTCACGGTCCGGGAGCAGAATATGATCACGGACCGGTTGCGGGGCTCCTGTACCAAACTTGACTGCCTCGTATATGTCTATGAGGCCGCTGAGTTCTAGTTAAGGACCTGCGGCCGGTCCATGATCATGTAACACAGATATGTAAATGCAGCCTTGTGATGTGCAAGTGTTTGCTTAATTATTTTGACCAGTTTACTAAAATATAACAAGAACAGATCCGTGAACAGCATCCTACTGACTGTCTCCAGATTGTAATAGTTAACATTAGGAGATACTGTATTGTTAGCACTGTACAGAGAGCACATGTGCTAATATCGCATAATAGGGAAATATATACATAATTATCTGTGGAGCTGGTATCCATATCAACTGCAGCACGGCCCCAGGTAATACCTCTATATAAATGCAACAGATTAGATACTTACTGCTTTTCCTTTCTCATTTGTCAGTAGGAGCAGAGTATTGTGTAGGGTAAAACCGCCAATTCTGCAGCTATTATATGGTGATTTTCAGAGACAGAAGCTTTTCCATAAGAAGCAAAAATGAAAACTGGCGAATGTCCATGCGGAAAGATGCGAGATGGAAAGCTAGATGAATGTGAGAGACGTAATGGGGGGCTGCAGCCACAGATGGGCAGATACAGTATAGACAGCTTGCCATTAAAGTTATTGTAAATTCAATTTATTAGTGAAATGTCAAACTTTCTGCCGTTTGCAATAAACCAATAAATTAAGAACATTGAAAATATATACATTTTTTAATTGGATGAACTTTATATTAAAGATTTGTACAGTACAAAACATAGCAATAAAAACACCCACCCATCCTGCTCCTCTGTTAGCCATCTCTGGACACATTCAGTGTAATCTTATACATATATACTAATATCAGATTATATACAAGAAACAACTATTAGCAACATTAAAGGGAACCGGTCACCAGTTTTTTCCCTATTAAACCAAAAGTGTCACCTTCTGCAGCTCCTGTGCTGCATTCTATGAAGGTGCACCTTGATGCTGGCCCCCTTGCAGACCCCAAAAAGAACTTTATAAAATCTCACCGTTGTCTATGCAAATTAGTTCTGTTGGCCAGATGGGCGGGCTCTATTTCGTCTCCTGTACCCCCCCTCCTGCCATGATTGAAAAGGATGGCGCCGCCGTCATCATCCACTCTGCTGCCCAAGTCCCGCACAGGCGCAGTTCTCTCTGCCCCTATCGCGGACCGAGCATAAAAACACTTTCCCTCTCGCGCGCCAGTGATTTATCTGCGCAGGCGCGAGATCATGGTCGGCGCTGTGCATGAACTGCCAGCCGCGTCATCCTCGTTCACGATCATGATGACCATGCATGACACTATTGAAGATATTGGTAGAAATTTTTATGTAGGAGCAAAAACTCATCGCACACTTGCTGAAAACTTTTAAAGTTCCCATTCTCCTGCTTTTGGGCTATAAACTGGATTCCCCCTCGTTTCCAAGGATTAGTCCTTTCAGCCTAAACATCTCCAGGAGTTTGGGGTTTTGCCAAGTGAGAGTAATTGGAGTGTATCCATAATAATGCAAATATCGGAATACAACTCTCGTATAACAAGTATTTTCTCCAAATACACCACAAAATGCCATTTCTACGGCCTCCTACTGTCTCAGGATTATTCACCCTTCATGACCATCATTTTTAGCACTCAGAAGAGCTCCTCTGACTGTTGGACCCTGCTGCGGACATGTATAGACAGACACCAGCTTCTGGTTGTGTTCTTGAGGGGTCTTAGTCCATGCCTCATTGGCAAGGGCCTCCAGGTCACTAGTATTCTTGGGTTTCCCTGCTACTGCCGCCTTCCTAACACCTCATGGAAACTTTTCCATTGGGCGACTGCTCCAGGATCTTCCAGGACTTATGAAACTACTCCCAGGTGGACTGTGAGGTGTACTTGGGATAAGCCTGTTGGAAGATCTAATGTTTTCTCCTAGGAATCCCTGATATTTGATTGAATCCATCTTCCAATGCTTTACTGTAGCCATCATGATTCTTCAGTGTAGACCTCACTGACCCCCTCTGTGCTTCACTGTACACCAAGCCACCGTTATGCTTTACTGTCCAGCAAGCCTTCACTGTGCTTTACTGTACACAGAATCCCTCAATATGCTTCACTCTACACCGAGCCCCAGCCATCCTTCACTGTAGCCATCACAATTCATCCATGTACACCGAGCCCCCGCTGTGCTTCACTGTACACCAAGCCACCGTTATGCTTTACTGTCCAGCAAGCCTTCACTGTGCTTTACTGTACACAGAATCCCTCAATATGCTTCACTCTACACCGAGCCCCAGCCATCCTTCACTGTAGCCATCACAATTCATCCATGTACACCGAGCCCCCGCTGTGCTTCACTATACACCAAGCCCAGTTATTCTTCACTGAAACCCCTCCATGCTTCACTGTATACTGAGCCCCAGCCATGCTTCACTTTAGCCATCACAATTCATCCATATATACCAAGTGCCAGCCATGCTTCACTGTACTCCAAGTCTTTGTCGTGCTTCAGTGTACACAATGCCCCAGTTATGCTTCACTGTACGCCAAGCTCCCACCATGCCCCACTGTAGACATCACCAAGCCCCCACCGTGCTTCACTGTAGACATCGCCGAGCCCCCACCATGCTGTACTGTAGACATCGCCGAGCCCCCACCATGCTGCATTGTATATATCACTGAGTCCCCACCATGCTGCATTGTATATATCACTGAGTCCCCACCATGCTGCATTGTAGACATCCCTGAGCCCCCATTGTGCTTCACTTTAGACATCACCGAGCCCTTGCCATGTTTCACTGTAGACCTCACCGAGCCCCCACCATGCTTCACTGCACACATCACCGAGCCCCCACCAGTGACAACTTTTTATTTGTTTAACCAATATCATCCAAACCAATAAAGTAATACAAAAAATATTGAGCGTGCCATAAGCAATTGTAGATTATGTTGGTCATAGATAGGTGACTAATCCTGAGGCTGCCAGAGTAAGTAAAAGTGTCATTTTGTGCTGAATTTGGATAAACCACTTTTTATATTAGTCATGTTGCTATTTACATTGCTCTTCTTTCCGTTTATGCACAATACATCCAATTACGCTGTTCTTACCCCCAGTGTGAGCCATTCAAACACTGCAAGCGGAGAACCAAGTGTACCCGAGCACAGCGATGCTGGCTTGCATGGTTTGCATGCGCAAACCACCCGAACTCCGAACTTTAAGGCTCTGTGTACACTAGAAAAAGGATTTTTCTCAAGAAATTTCTTGAGTGTGAAAGATTAGCACACCTGCGTTCAAAAAACACATGCGTTTTTGGTGCGTTTTTTCCGCAGGTTGGTCCCTGCGTTATTTTACCATTATCTATGGCAAAAAACGCAGGTAACTGCAGAAAATAAGTGACATGCACATTCTTTTTCTCAAGAAATTCTGCAGAAAGAATGTTCTTGAGAAAAAAACGCAGTGTGCGCACAGCTATTTTTTTTTCCATAGGTTTTGCTGGGGAATGTCTGCAGAAAGGTTACAAATATTTTCTCAAGAAATTTCTGCAGCAAAAACGCAGGTAAAAACGCAGATAAAAACGCAATGTGCGCACATGGGCCTAAAGCTCGGATTAGCTCATCTCTACTCATTTCTCATTATAATTGTAGTTGTTATTAATAATTGACAAGATGATGAAGCTTGAATTGCATGCTGATAGTATAAACACATACAAGGGTTTGATGCCCAGTGAGCCAGGAATACGTTCTGCAATGTGTTATTAACTGGTAAAGCCCAAATCCAGCACAAGGTAACCACAGAGCCACCCTGTATATCTGGTCATTAATACCGGATTGTCTGCTAGCGGAGAACTAGATATTCCCAGTGTGATATCCTAACTATACCCAAAAATACATTTGGAAGTCATGACCCCAATCCAAACTTTATGACTTTCCAAAGGTTTAAAGGACCTGCTGAAAATCCCTAAAAAAAAAAAAAAAAGAAGGTCTATCCATTTCATAGTGATTGAAATAGTGCAACAAAGAGAATATCCCATAAACTCAGTTCACAGGCAGCAACTGGCCCACTGTATTTTAGAGGGACAGAAATCCCTTTACAAATCGGTGTCCGATAAAAAAAAAAATTGCGGACTGTTTACAAAACCATCCAACAGAACTGTGAGTGCAGCTCTGGAGTTTAATACAGGAGGTAACTCAGGATCAGTAATGTAATGCATCTACACAGTGACTGCACCAGCAGAATAGTGAATGCAGCTCTGGAGTATAATACAGGAGGTAACTCAGGATCAGTAATGTAATGTATGTACACAGTGACTGCACCAGCAGAATAGTGAGTGCAGCTCTGGAGTATAATACAGGAGGTAACTCAGGATCAGTAATGTATGTACACAGTGACTGCACCAGCAGAATAGTGAGTGCAGCTCTGGAGTATAATACAGGAGGTAACTCAGGATCAGTAATGTAATGTATGTACACAGTGACTGCAGCTCTGGAGTATAATACAGGAGGTAACTCAGGATCAGTAATGTAATGTATGTACACAGTGACTGCACCAGCAGAATAGTGAGTGCAGCTCTGGAGTATAATACAGGAGGTAAGTCAGTATCATTAAAGGAGTTGTCCGACATTTATCTGTGCTGTATTGTCATATAAAACACCCCTACATTGTTATTTTTTGTTTTCTAACTTTTGTTCCTCTTGAATTATGACTTTATTCTCTCAGCTGTTTGTTTACCTGCAGCTCCAGCAAACTGACCTCTTCCTGTGCTGAACCTCCCAGTCACGGCTGGCACCACCCGGCCTCACTGTCCAGCCCCGCCCCCTGCCAGCCCCGCCCTCTGCACACACATTCCCTGTCAGTATTCTGCCCCAGCACCTGAGCGGTTATCACTACAGCATTGGAAATAACAGCCCCACATCGGGCTCTACGCCCCACACCACATCAGGCTCTGCAACCCTCCCCCCACACACACAGCGCTCTGTACCGACCCCCTCACCATCGTACCATCGTTCTGTACCGACCCCTACCCCCATAGGGAACACATGTAGGCTACATTCACATAACTGTTCCATTTTTGCGGTCCGTTTTTTTTCACGGATGCCTCCGTGTGTCATCCATGTGCCTTCCGTTTTTTTTGCGGACCACAAAAAATGGAAGCAGCAAGAAAGATAAATAGATGAGTAGATCCAGAGATGGATAGATAGAGAGAGATAGAGGGATGGATGGATGAATGAACAGAGGGATAGATAATAAATGAGAAAGACCTATATAATGTCCCACCCCCCTGCATAGTCTAAGCTGGCACCCTTTAGTGACTTTCATGTGGCACTAAAGTGTGCTTAGCCTTGTATTTAAACAAAAAATAAATAAATAATTAACAAAAAACGACGTGAGGTCCTTCTTTTGTAGCCAGATAGGGTAAAGCAGATTGCTGCAGCCTGCAAACCACAGCTTCCAGCTTCACCTTGACTGGTAATCCAAAACAGAGGGCACCCCACGCTGTTATTTTACATTAAATAATTTAAAACAAAAAACGTGGGCTCCCCCCCAAATTGGATCACCAGCCAAGGTAAAGCGGACAGCTGTGGTCTAGTATTCTCAGACTAGGGAGGTCCACTGTTATTGGACACTCCCCAGCCTAAAAATAGCAGGCCACAGCCACCCCAGAAGTGGCGCATCCATTGGATGCGCCAATCCTGGCGCTTCATCCCAACTCATCCCTTGCCCTGGTGCGGTGGCAAACGGGGTAATATATGGGGTTAATAGCAGATGTGTAATGTCACCTGGCATCAAGCCCTGGGGTTAGTGATGTCATGGTGTCTATCAGATACCCGACATCACAAGCCCAGTCAGTAGTTAAAAAAAAAAATAGACAACAAATAAAGTTTTATTTGAAAAAATTACTCCCCACATTCCCTCTTTCACCAATTTATTGAAAAGAAAAATAAATCCGGGTCTGGCGTAATCCAATAAGGGGGTCCCACGACGATCCATACAATAGTCACTGTCCCAGTCAATGAAGAACAGAATGTTCCCCATTGGCTGGGAGAGCATCGCAGTGACCTGAGCTAACATCAATAGGTCAGCCCAGGTCACTGCAGGGGATGACGAGCGCTGCCATCAGGAGGTTAGATGAGATCATTACCTGCTGTGATGATCTCCTGCTCTGCTGACGTCAGCGCTGTCACTGACTTCTATGCCCGCCGCGTTCTCAGCAGTATCGCCCGTGACGTCACCGCTAGTGACGTGAGAATGCAGCGGGCATAGAAGGCAGTGACAGCGCTGACGTCTGGAGTGCAGGTAATGATCTCATCTAACCTTCTGACAGCAGCGCTCGGCATCCCCGCGGCTGCACGCACTGCAGCGTGACAAGCTGCCGATACTGCAGTGCACTCCTGCAGTATCAGCACTCCAGGGCTGGAGCGGGACACAGACTGCAGGTCACTCCTGCTATCCTGAGCAGGGGGCCCGGTGCTGGCAGCGACACTGTGGACGGGGAGAGTACGGGGTGCAGAGGAATGTGTGGGAGGGTGCAGACTCCATGCACTGTAGCCGCCCAGCAGGGCGGCAACAAGCTGTTCACAGATTTGCATGTCAACATGGTCCTGCCCATGTTGACATGAAATGACCGGAAGCAGCAAAATCGCGGCAGAAGCGGTTACATGACCGCTCTGAGCCGGGGGAGAGGGGCTGACAGCAGGGCAGGTAAGTGCTCACTATCTACTTACCTGACCCAATGTAGCCCAATAGGATAATAAAAAAAAGTCAAAATAAGTCGGATAACCCCTTTAATGTAATGTCCCATAAATCCACAATTATAATTCCCCATAATCAAAAAAATATATATCCCATGCTGTGCCACTGAATAAATAACTGCCCCCTCATTGTGCTTCTTAAACACCACCCTCCTCCATAATATCCCCCCACCCACAATGACCACCTCCATATTATCCCCCCACATTTCCCTTCTCCATATCGGCTCCCCACACTACTCTTCCCCTAATAGCTGTAATATTGCCCCCACTCCACCCACACTGCCCTTCTTCATAATATCCCCATATTGCCCTCCTCCACATTGATCCCCCAACACTGTCCTTCTCTGTGATATCACCCCACCCTTCACACTGACCTTCTCTATGATATGCCTCCTCAATCACACTGCTGAAGGATGCAAATACATTTGAATATACAAAAGAAGGGAGTACAGAGTGATGTCTGTATAATTCCTCATCAGTTTCTAGAGCTGTTTGCGGTTAGGTATTTTTGGTCAAGGCAGTGTAAATTTACTGACACGGGGGCCGGGCTTCTTACATTGAATCAAGTGAACAAAAACGTTTCCGGTTATTCACAGCAAGCAGAGATCTTGAACATGGTGATGAAAAGAACCATAAAGTCTACTAAGTTACAGACATTTCTCTGACGCCTCATTGGGGGACACAGGACCATGGTGTTATGCTGCCTATCCATAGGAAAACACTAAGTAGATGCAAAAGCATAGCTCCTCCTCTGCAGTATACACCCCCTGGCCGGGCCAGGCAACCTCAGTTTTAGCTTAGTGTCTATAGGAGGCACATCTCTGCAGACTACTGCAGCAAGAATTTTTTGTTTTTAGAGGGTGACGGTTCCTTCGGGGACCGATTTCCCAAAACCATCAACAGGCGGGAACGCGGAGTGTTGCCTCCCCGTACCACCTCCTGCGACGCTGGATCCTGGGCTGTTACTCACTGGACGACAGGTCTCATGGCACTGATTTTCTAGAGCCCAGAGCAGATGAAAACTTCCTCAGCCCCTCTTGCAGGCTCTGAGTTGATATTCGCTCCGCACCAGCGTTACCAGACTGCCATCTCCACAGCAGCTGAGGTGAGATAATTCCGATTTTTCCAGAGCCCCGGAGCATTCCTCAGTCCCTCTGGCAGGCTCTGAGTTGATACACGTTCTATGACCGGGCACAGCAGGCGTCAGAATCTGAACACTGGCTCCCTGACAGGAAACTGGAGCAAAGGTCACACTGATTGGATGCACATGGGCTGTGATTGCAGACACCTGCAGAGCATTCCACCTGTGGCGGGGGGAGGGGACAACTCCCTGGACTAAGTGCACCCGCAGCTGCGGTACACTTAGAGGTTTTTCTGTCCACCATTGTTGTACAGGGCTGGAGGGGGGAAGGGGAGTCCCTTCCCACCATTTTTTTGTTTATTATATTTTCTCATGCCTTGTCAGAGCTAAGCCCTGCCCCCTACAACACTCGATAAGCCACGCGCCCTCACGAAAGCACACGTAACCCTCCTCACACAGGATCTGCAGAGCATTGCTCCCTCTTGTTGTGATCAGAGCCTGTGGGCGTCTCCCAGAGCTGGCTTCCTCCTTCCCACAGGAACTGTGATGCAGGAGGGGGAAAGGGTCATCAGGGTTCTGGATGAGTTATAGCCTCACTTACATATTAACTCTGCAGAGCATTGCTCCCTCATTACAATCAGAGTTTGTGGTCATCAGCCAGGGGCTGCAGTCACATGTTTTATGCCCTGCACAACTACAGCAACAACTATAAGACTATTAATGTATCCTGCCACGCTGAGCTACTAGGGGATGATAGCACCTCTTCCTTCTGTGAGTCCTGTGCCTTTGTAGCCCCCCCACCCCCCTGCCACCACCGCAGCAACCACTGCCAGCCCAGAGCCTACGGCTTCCAGTCCCCAGAACCTGGTGCTGGCTATGCAACATCGTCCTACACCCCTCGGGGCCCCTGGACAGAACGCAGCCTGATGACACCTCTAAAGAGGGTCCTTCTGATAAGAATCAGCCCTCTGCTTCACCGGTTGCAGATCAGAAAAAGAGCATGACCCCCATGGGTCTCCCTCTGGGGTTCACAGATGGGGTTCTCCCACATGTTCCGCGGTCTCTGAGGAGCCGGAGGAAAGGGAATGATGTTTGTACCGGGATGATTCCTTGGTTTCAACCTCCCCGAGCGATCAAGCTGCGATGGACTCCCTTATTGCAGCAGTCTACCAAAACTCTGCATGTGGAAGATCTCCCATCCACTACTACTGACCCTGCGGTCTCCTTTAAAAGGGTAAAGAAACTTAAAAAAAAAAAAGAGCTTTTTTGACGCCGCTTCGGTATCCGTAAACTCATGGAGTCCCGGTACCCCTTTGGCTTAGCTGTCCCTAAGGGCTGGGCCGATTCGGCCTCGGTGGACCCTCACCCGGCTTCTGCCTGCCCGAAGGACCCTCCTGTCTTTTACTTGATGGATCCTCCTTCAAGGACCCGACAGACAGACAAGTGGAGCAGCTCGAGCGCTCTGCCTCGAGGCCGCGGGTCCCTCTCCCCTTCCGTGTGGGTCGCACATGCACCAGGACTACCAGTTTTCCTCAGACCCTCACAGATGTAACTGTTCACATTGCTGCGGTGGCGGAGTACCTCATGCAGGCCTCCCTCGGCGCTGCTACCTGCGCAGGTATTGCCGCCTCAAATACCATAGCCATCTGTAAGGCCCTCTGGTTCCGATAATGGAGAGCGGACTCTGTCTCTAAGAAGCCTCTCACAGTACTCCTTTCCAGACCGATGGTTTGCCGATCGTCTGGACAGGCTCTTTTCTTTTTGTCTTACGCCACGGGAGGAAAAGAGTACCTCTCTCCCCCAACTCTAGCCCAGGATGTTTTTTACTAGACACGCAGGGCCCGACCTTCTCAGCCCTCCCCGAGTCCACCTCGTCCTGGCAGTCTAGACAAAGACCGAGAAGTCTCGTCCTTCTCCATCTGGGCCGCCGCCTCAGAACACAAATGGGTGTGATACCTTGTGTCTTCCGGTTACCACATTGAATTCTGGACCCGATCCCCTGGTCAGTCTTTTCTCTCAAACCCCCACAAAAGCTCCAAAACACCACGAGGCCTTCTCCTCAGTAATCCACTCCCTCCAAACGGCGGGGGTGATGGTACCTGTTCCGGACGGCGTGAGGTTCAAGGCTATACCTATCGTAATCGCCAAAGAAAGACAGGTCAGTTCGTCCCATCCTGGACCTCTAACACCTGAGCAAACATGTGCACGTAAGGAGATTCAGAATGGACTTCTGTGAGGTAAATCCGGAGATATGACGATAAATCATGATATTCAAGTATGTCAGGAAGCCCTCTCCTGGTGTCACCCCCCCTTTCCTTCACACAACTGGTTTAGCAACAAATCCCATGGCCATGTCCTGTGATATGGAAATGAGGTGGTGTGGGAACAATGGACACAGGATGACTCCCTGCCGTCACCCTGTAGTAGGAGCTGCTAGCTAGTTAGCAAGGCTATGGAAATAGCCAGACAGAACGACTCCAGTAAAAAATGGTTCATATCTCGCAAGCCATATTTCCGATAAATATGGCAACCATAAAAATGGTGTCTCCGCATGCAGACGATGCCGGCACACCCTTTTTATGGGAGCAGGACATTGGGTAATGCCCCAGGCGTGATATCAGCCAATGGGGAACTGGCAGACAGGTCATGAGTCCCCTCGTTCTGTAGCTAAATTCATAACTGTCACAATGAGAGCATTGGCGTCCGCCTACGACGCTCCCAGGCCAAGTTATGGCCATATTCCATGTTGTGGATTTTGTCCATAACTCCAGCCAGGGGTGGAGCAGTGCTCCCTGTGAGGTCACTAAGGTAGGAGGGGACCTGGATTGCCCAGGTTGATAACCCTACTTCGGCCATTTTCCAGTGTTCTTCTGCTCGGGGGCCTGGTTGGGAAGACCTGTGAGGGAGTTCCTGGAAACCTGGTCTACAGCGCCCCCCTGTGGCCAGACGCAACAAGGTAACTGCTGGAACTGTGTATGCCTGTTTGTAACCCATGCTTTGATTGTAACTGTACTCTGACATAACTGTATATTCTGTAGATTCCCTATTGTATATATTGTAGTTCTAGTGTGCTTTAGGCTGATTAAATTATATAATTAATCTTGGGCTGTTCTGTTATCTCGATCTTGAATCCCACGTCTGTGTGTTCGGCTAATAGTTACCGTAAATCGGTTGGTGGCAGCGAATTGTGCCAAGGATTATTGTGGGGAGGCCAGTGAGATTCGGGGAGATTTTATATATTCCGCCCGCGGAGGTCGGGGGAATATATACCTTACTCTCACCGGGGACCCTTCAATAATCGGCATAAGTAGTATAGCGGCCTCCTTGCTTATTGTCGGGCAATTCCATAATTGGCCTGACTATAAGAGGGGCGCTAGAGAGCGCGTCACGTGCTCTGTCTGTCGGTCGGGAGGTATAAAGGAGGGGTGACCCCCACTTGTTACCCCCCGATTGTGACGTACTGGTAGCCAGCGCGGGGGATTTCTGAGTGACCCCCCCGGTGGTTTGTGACATATTGGTGGCAGCGGTGGGATCGAGATAATAGTGTGTGTGAGTGTGAGACCCATACTCCCAGACACTAAAGACTGCCTGCAGCAGCTGTGGCTGCTGGGGTCTTCAGACTAGCTCAACACTAGAGTGTCAGAGTGCAGATACTGTAAGGTGTGTGGAGGCATCAGGTGTCAGTTCTGTGTCAGTGACCAAAAGTCTGCAAGAATGGCTGATGGCACCAGGAGCAGAGCTATGCAACTGGCCAATGCTAAGGCAGGAGCCGAAGAGAGGGAGGACGGTGCTGTGGACAGCAATGAGGAGGTTGCCCACGAGTCCTCCAGGAGCTCGACGCCAGAAAACCGTTCTGCCGAGGACATTGCGCAACCTGGCACTGCTGGACAAGATGAGGAGGAGCTCACCCAAGGTTCCTCAACGAGCCAGATGCCAGCCCTCCGCTCTGAAAGGGACAGTGAATCGCCTAGCTCTGCAGCGTGCCGCAGATCACCACGTGCCATTCCACCGAGCCTGGGAGGCTCGGATAGCCTTCTTCAAATGGCTATGGCCCTTCTCCAGGCTGGAGACCAGAAGGGCTACAAGGAACTCCTGGCAGAGCGCAGGGCAGAGCGGCAGGCAGCGCGTGACGCTGAGGCTGCGGAGCGGCACGCAGAGCGTGAGGCTGCGGAGCGAGAGCGGCAGGCAGCGCGTGAAGAGCGAGAGCGAGAGCGACAGGCAGACCGTGACTACCAGCTGCAGCTAGCTCAGCTCCGGCCCTCATCAGCCACATGTGACCTTCAAAACACCAAACTTCCAAAGGTCCGTGTTGAGGACTTCCCAGTGCTGGAGAAGGATGGAGACTTGGACTCTTTCCTGACTGCTTTTGAACGGACTTGCTTGCAGCACCATCTGAACAAGGACCAGTGGGCCAAATACCTGACCCCCCGTTTAAGGGGTAAGGCCCTGGATGTCCTTGGGGACTTGCCTGCTGAGGCAGATCAGGGCTACGACACCATCAAGCGGGCCCTGATCCAACAGTACAACCTCACCCCGGAGTCCTACCGCAAGAAGTTCCGGAGCCTACAGAAGGGACCAAAGGACTCCTGGGCTGACCACAGGCGGGCACTTGCCCGAGCTGCCGACCACTGGACCCAAGGCCTGCAGCTTTCCACCGGACCGGAGATCCTGGACTTGTTCATCACGGAGCAACTCTTGTGGAACTGCCCTGAGGATCTCCGCCAGTTCATCCGAGACCAGAAGCCAAAGGGGTCCACGGCTACAGCTGCCCTTGCCGATGACTACACCAACAACCGGGCCCCTGAGGCCAGGAGAGCGGCCACCAGCAGCACCTGGAGAGGGGGTAAGATGAATTCTGTGACTGCCCCACCTGCCCCTAGACTGCAGGGGGTGTCCCCCTCAACTCCCCTCTCCAGGCCCGTGGCAGAGCCAAGACGGTGCCACCAGTGCAACCTACCTGGACACTTCAAGGCCATGTGCCCTCAGCGTCCCAAGGCCCCGGCTCCGTCCCCGTCCCAAGGGCCGCCCAAGGTGTATTGTGTGGGTGGGGGTGGTGGTAGGTCCCTGGACAGCTTCCAACCTGTCACCGTCGGCCGGTCTGTGACCATAGGACTGCGAGACAGCGCCTCGGAGGTGACTCTGGTGCGGCCTGAGATGGTGTCCCCCCAAGACTTGATCCCTGGAAAAACCCTCGCTGTCTCCGGGATTGGAGGCATTGACCCGGCGCTGCCTGTTGCTGACATTTATGTGGACTGGGGCGCAGGGCGAGGGGTGAGGGAGGTGGGGGTAACTGATCGGATCCCTGCAAACGTGCTACTTGGGACAGATTTGGGGCAGATAACCTCCCAGTTTGGGCCCCCCCCAAGGGCTGAACCTTCAGCCCGTACTGACATGACTCCTAACAATGTTAATGTGTTATCTATGAATGATGTAAGGGAGGAGGGAGTGAACTCTGATATTTCTGCTTGCATAGACACCATAGACACACACTCAGCTGCAGCTGTGACAGGGGAGGGGGTCAGAGAAAGGTGTGACAATGCCTCTACAAGTAACCAGCCTGTGAGCTGGGATCTGTTGCCCTCTGCAGGGATAAGCAGAGAGCAGGGTGCTGCAGGGGGAGGACCAGTGTGTGGGGTGGGGGCTACCACAGCAAATGTGGGGTCCCCAGAGATTTCACAGCGGGGTTCTGTTGCTGCAGGGGGGGAACAGGCAGGTGAGATTGGGGCCGGTCCAGGAGCGGAAGTGCTCCCAGGTAAGATCTCGGTGCATGGTTCCCCCACAACCGGGGTGTCAGGAAGCCAGGTAGGTCTGCCTGAACCGGCGACTTGGTCAGGAACGGAGGAGGAGCAGGCACGACCCACGGTCGCAGCGGCTGTGGCCGCTGTCACCCGCAGTGGGAGTGCTGGAAGCCAAGGGGCCTCCCGGAGGTCCGATAGCTCTTCCCCTTCTGACCAAGTGGCAGCCGAGTCAGGTGGAGGCCAGGACACAGGTCCCGGGGTACTGACTGAAGATGTGACAGTCTCGTCGATTCTGGCCACATCTAGTCAGGGGTTTCAGGCAGCGTTAGAAGCTGACGACAGCCTGAAAGCTCTTAAGGAGCAGGCGGCACAGCCTCCCTCGGACTCGGACCCGGAGCGAGTGGTCTGGGACCAAGGACGGCTGTACCGGGCCACGGTCCAGCAGGGTTCACCGGAGGCGTGGCCCAGGGACCGACAGTTAGTGGTACCCTATCCGTTCCGGACGGAGTTGTTGCGGATCGCACATGAGAGTCCGATGGCCGGACACCTAGGGATCGCTAAGACCAAGGCCAGGTTAAACCAGCATTTCTACTGGCCAAAAATGGGGGCCGATGTGGCTGCCTACTGCCGTTCGTGTGAAACCTGTCAGAGAGTGGGGAAGGCGGGGCCACGCCCCAAAGCCCCACTGGTATCTCTGCCAATCATCGATGAGCCTTTCAGGAGGGTGGCTGTGGATCTGGTCGGCCCGCTGGCCATCCCCAGCAGCTCCGGGAAACGCTTCATACTGACGGTAGTGGACTATGCCACCCGGTACCCAGAAGCAGTGGCCTTGTCGTCCATTCGGGCTGACAAGGTGGCCACCGCATTGCTGGAGATTTTCTCCCGAGTGGGTTTTCCCCAGGAAATGCTCACTGACCGGGGGACCCAATTCATGTCCCAGCTGATGGAGGCCCTCTGTAAGCAAGTCCAGGTGCGACATCTGGTGGCCAGCCCGTACCATCCACAGACTAATGGCCTGTGCGAGCGGTTCAATGGCACCTTAAAGCAGATGCTTAAGATGTTGGTCGACTCCCATGGGCGTGACTGGGAGCGGTATCTCCCACACCTGTTATTTGCTTACCGGGAGGTTCCACAGGCCTCAACAGGATTCTCACCGTTTGAGCTCCTGTACGGGCGACGTGTGCGGGGCCCCCTGGCTCTGGTGAAAGAGGCTTGGGAAGGGGATTTGGCCACCCCTGGAGTGTCGGTTATCGAGTATGTCATGCGCTTCCGGGACAAAATGCAGGCCTTGACGCAACTGGTACACGACAATATGGCTCAAGCCCAGGCCGATCAGAAGCGTTGGTACGACCAGAACGCTTGTGAGAGGACCTACCAAGTGGGTCAAAAGGTGTGGGTACTGGTCCCCGTACCACAGGACAAGCTTCAGGCAGCCTGGGAAGGCCCATACCTCGTGTACCAGCAGCTCAACCCTGTGACGTACCTGGTCACCCTGGACCCTGCCCGTGGAAGGCGGAAGCCCTTCCATGTGAACATGATGAAGGCACATCATGAGCGGGAGGCATGTGCGCTCCCCGTGTGCAACCTGCCCGAGGAGGGAGAAGCGGAAACCCTCTTGGATATGCTAGCCCAGGTTAGGGCAGGCGGATCCATTGAGGATGTGGAGGTTGGCCACCAGCTCTTGGAGGACCAACGGTCCCAGCTGTGGGCCACCCTACACCCCTTCCGGGGGTTGTTTACCAACCAGCCCGGAAGGACTGACTTGGCTGTCCATCACGTGGACACTGGGGATCATCCCCCGATCCGGCGTTCAGCATATCGGGTCTCCCTGGAGGTGCAGCAACACATGCGCCAGGAGATTGACGAGATGCTGAAGCTGGGGGTGATCCAGGCATCCAACAGCGCTTGGGCCTCGCCTGTAGTCCTCGTCCCTAAGAAGGACCGAACCACTCGGTTCTGCGTGGACTACAGGGGGCTCAATGCGGTCACGGTCGCCGATGCGTACCCAATGCCACGCATCGATGACCTGCTCGATCAGTTGGCCGGGGCTCAGTACCTGACCATCATGGATCTGAGCCGGGGATATTGGCAGATCCCCCTGACTCGCAAGGCCGGGGAACGCTCTGCCTTTATTACCCCATTTGGACTGTACGAGTCCACGGTGATGCCATTCGGGATGAGGAATGCCCCTGCCACCTTCCAGCGGATGGTCAACACCCTGCTCAAGGGACTTGAAGGGTACGCGGCCGCGTACCTGGATGACATTGCCGTCTTCAGTCCCACCTGGGAGGACCACCTAGAGCATCTAGCACAGGTGCTCGGGCGGATCCACCGGGCAGGTTTGACCATCAAGCCGGGAAAGTGTCAGCTGGCCATGAGCGAGGTCCAGTACCTCGGTCACCGGGTAGGTGGGAGAACACTGAAGCCCGAGCCTGAGAAAGTGGAAGCCATCGCATCCTGGCCCACCCCCAGGACCAAGAAGCAGGAGATGTCCTTCTTGGGGACCGCTGGGTACTATAGGAGGTTTGTTCCATGCTATAGTAGCCTGGCAAAGCCCTTGACGGACCTCACCAAGAAGAAGCTGCCCTCTGCAGTCGATTGGACAATGGACTGCGAGACAGCCTTCCGGGCCCTAAAGGACGCCCTGTCCAGCCCGCCCGTGCTACAGGCAGCCGACTTCACGCGGCCGTTTGTAGTACAGACCGACGCCAGTGACTTCGGCCTCGGTGCGGTGCTCAGCCAGGTGGACTCTGCGAGCCAAGAGCACCTAGTCTTGTACCTGAGCAGGAAGCTGTTACCAAGGGAAGTTGCCTATTCCACAATGGAGAAGGAGTGCCTGGCCATAGTGTGGGCCCTGCAGCGTCTGCAACCCTATCTATACGGGCGCCACTTCATCGTGGAGACGGACCACCATCCCCTCAGCTGGTTGCACACCGTCTCTGGGACGAATGGGCGATTGTTGCGATGGAGCCTTGCGCTCCAGCAATACAACTTCACCATTCGCCACAAAAGGGGCCGTGACCACGGTAACGCAGACGGGCTGTCCCGACAAGGAGAGGTCGCGGACGGGCGCACGGGGGAACACCGGAGTGTGCTGCCCCCTAGCGCCCTCAAAAGGGGGGAGGTGTGAGGTAAATCCGGAGATATGACGATAAATCATGATATTCAAGTATGTCAGGAAGCCCTCTCCTGGTGTCACCCCCCCTTTCCTTCACACAACTGGTTTAGCAACAAATCCCATGGCCATGTCCTGTGATATGGAAATGAGGTGGTGTGGGAACAATGGACACAGGATGACTCCCTGCCGTCACCCTGTAGTAGGAGCTGCTAGCTAGTTAGCAAGGCTATGGAAATAGCCAGACAGAACGACTCCAGTAAAAAATGGTTCATATCTCGCAAGCCATATTTCCGATAAATATGGCAACCATAAAAATGGTGTCTCCGCATGCAGACGATGCCGGCACACCCTTTTTATGGGAGCAGGACATTGGGTAATGCCCCAGGCGTGATATCAGCCAATGGGGAACTGGCAGACAGGTCATGAGTCCCCTCGTTCTGTAGCTAAATTCATAACTGTCACAATGAGAGCATTGGCGTCCGCCTACGACGCTCCCAGGCCAAGTTATGGCCATATTCCATGTTGTGGATTTTGTCCATAACTCCAGCCAGGGGTGGAGCAGTGCTCCCTGTGAGGTCACTAAGGTAGGAGGGGACCTGGATTGCCCAGGTTGATAACCCTACTTCGGCCATTTTCCAGTGTTCTTCTGCTCGGGGGCCTGGTTGGGAAGACCTGTGAGGGAGTTCCTGGAAACCTGGTCTACAGCGCCCCCCTGTGGCCAGACGCAACAAGGTAACTGCTGGAACTGTGTATGCCTGTTTGTAACCCATGCTTTGATTGTAACTGTACTCTGACATAACTGTATATTCTGTAGATTCCCTATTGTATATATTGTAGTTCTAGTGTGCTTTAGGCTGATTAAATTATATAATTAATCTTGGGCTGTTCTGTTATCTCGATCTTGAATCCCACGTCTGTGTGTTCGGCTAATAGTTACCGTAAATCGGTTGGTGGCAGCGAATTGTGCCAAGGATTATTGTGGGGAGGCCAGTGAGATTCGGGGAGATTTTATATATTCCGCCCGCGGAGGTCGGGGGAATATATACCTTACTCTCACCGGGGACCCTTCAATAATCGGCATAAGTAGTATAGCGGCCTCCTTGCTTATTGTCGGGCAATTCCATAATTGGCCTGACTATAAGAGGGGCGCTAGAGAGCGCGTCACGTGCTCTGTCTGTCGGTCGGGAGGTATAAAGGAGGGGTGACCCCCACTTGTTACCCCCCGATTGTGACGTACTGGTAGCCAGCGCGGGGGATTTCTGAGTGACCCCCCCGGTGGTTTGTGACAACTTCCTAGGGTCCATTATTACCTTTATGGTCGAAGGAAAATTCCTTGCTTCCCTAGCTATCAGGGATGTGTACCTGCACATACCCATCGCTCCAGCTCACCAAAGTTTCTCCGCTTCGCGGTTCAGGACTTCTTTTTTCATTTGTGTCCCTACCCTCGGCTCTGCCACAGCACCAAGGGTCTTAACTAAGGTCATGGCGGCCGCCATGAGTGCCCTTCACGCCAGGAGAGTGGCTGTTCTGCCATGCTTGGATGAACTCCTCATCAAGGGCTCAACCAGTGTGCAGATCTCTGTGGGCACCCTATCCCGCTTAGGGCGGCTTCTGACTCCAGTCAAATCATCCCCGGTTGCGTCAAAATCCATCACCTCCCTGGGCATGTCCCTGGACACTCTTCGGGGCTTGATATTTTTCCCTCAAGTCAAGGTGACCACTCTACAACAAGCGGTATACTGCCCTCTACGTACTCCTGTCACTTCATACGATTCAGTATGAGAGTGCTAGGTACGATAGCGGCAGCTATAGAGGCAGTGCTGCTCGCTTAGCCACACCACCGCCCACTGCAGCTTGCGCTTCTAGCTGCCTGGGACAAGAGCCCCTTTTCCTTGGACGAACTTTTCACCTGACACCTTCAGTCAGGTATGCGCTTTACTGGTGGCTTCAGTCCTCTTCTATATCGAGAAGGAGTTTTTCTCCCCCAAGTGGACTGGCTACTCCTGACCACGGACGCCAGCCTCTTAGTCTGGGGAGCAGCGTACTGGCTCCACACTGCTTCGGGACATTGGACACCCCAGGAGTCTTCCCTTCCCAGAAATCATCCTGAAAATCAGCGCGATCTTCACGCACTCAGGTCATTCCCCTTTTCTGCTAGCAGGTCGTTTGATTCGGGTCCAATTGGACAATGCAACAGCTGTGGCCTATGTCAATCAGCAGGGAGGTACCAGCAGCAAGACAGCTTATCTCGAGGTCCTCAGGATCCTCACCTGGGCCGAATCGATGGGGGTCTGTGTTTTCAACGTTACACATACCGGGAGTAGAAAACTGGGTGGCGGACCTTCTAAGTCGCCAAGGCCTGGCCGCCGGAGAGTGGTTTCTCCACCCAGAAGTGTTCCCACACATCTGCACTCACTGGAGTACACCAGACGTGGAATTAATGGTGCTCTACAAATAAATAGTAATAAATAATAATAATCTAATGGCCTCAAGGTTGAACGCAAAGGTACCCGCGTTCTTAGCCAGGTCACGTGACCCACAGTCCATCGGTGCAGATGCTCTAGTCTCCTGAAGTCGTTTCCGTCCAACTTACATGTTTTTCGCCTCTGCCCCTGCTGCCGCGAGTAATCAGGAAGATCAAGGCAGAAGGAGTCCTGGTGATACTAATAGCACCGGACTAGCCCAGGTGCGCCTGGTATGCTGAATTAGTACAATTGCTCATGGCGCCTCATAAGCTTCCCAGACCTGCTGACCCAAGAGCCCATTTCCCATCAGAACTCCAGAGCCCTGAAGCTGAAGGCCTGGCCATTGAGACCTGGACTTTAACAAGAGCGAGATTCTCTCCCGTGGTCATCTCCACCATGTACCGTGCCCGAAAGCCGGCCTTCATCCCAGATTTACCACCGTACGTGGAAAACTTTCCTTTCCCAGTGCAGGGAATCTAATGTCCAACCTATGCCTCTGGCGATCCCCAGAATTCTTGATTTTTTTTTTTTGCAGTCAGGTTGCAAAAGGGGTTGGCCCTCAGCTCCCTTAAGGGGCAGGTTGCATCTCTCTCAATATTCTATCAATACCGCCTAGCTTGCAATCAGCAAGTCAAGACTTTCCTCAAGGGTGTTTCCCATCTAGTTTCCCTGTATAAACGGTCGCTGGACCCATGGGACCTCATTCTCGTTTTGGACGGTATCCAGAGGTCCCCTTTTGAACCTCTTAAGGAATCTTCTCTTGCTCTTCTCTCCTGGAAGGTAACATTCTTAGTGGCGATTACGTCCATCAGACAAGTTTCGGAACTGGCATCACTCTCTTGCCGCAAACCCTTTCTGATCTTTCATCAGGACAAGGTGGTTCTACGCCCCTTCCGGTTTTTCTTCCGATGGTTATTTCCCCGTTTCATATGAACGAGGACATTGTTCTGACTTCCTTTTTGTCCACACCCAGTCCATAGGGTGGAAAGGTTTCTACATTCGCTAGATCTTGTGAGGGCTCTCAGATATTACGTACCCAGGACAGCCCCTTTAGGAACATAGACTCCTTGTTCGTCATTCCTGAAAGGCCTAAGAAAGGACAGGCAGCTTCATAGGCAACGCTGACTTGCTGGATTCGCTCTGCGATCCAGGAAATCTACCACTTGCAACTTAAGCCCATTCCTAGTGGGCTGCGGACTTATTCCCCGCAAGCAGTTGACGCCCCTTGGGCCATTAGGCATCAGCCTTCAGTGGAACAGAGGTGTAAGGCTGCGACCTGGTCTTGCCTACATACTGTTTCAAAGCATTACTGAATCTATACCCAGGCTTCGGCTGAGGCGAACCTAGGTAGGAAAATTCTGCAAACGATAGTGGAGTACCTATCTCAGTAGGCGCTCCTGGCTATCTGGGACTGGTTCCTAGTCCTTGGGTTGCGTTGTTTATTGTTTACCCACCCATGGACTGCTTTAGGACGTCCCATGGTCCTGTGTCCCCCAATGAGGCGTCAGAGAAAAACGGATTTTTGTGTACTCACCGTAAAATCGTTTTCTCTTAGCCATCATTGGTGGACATAGCACCCACCCTGTTGCCCTGGTTGGCCTTGGTGCTCTCAGTACCTATTTGGTTATGACTCTTTTTTCTCATGTTCCTCTGTTGAGGTAAGTTTTTACTGTTTTTTTTTCTCCTACTGCTTGTGTACTAAAACTGAGGTTGCCTGGCCCGGCCAGGGGGTGTATACTGCAGAGGAGGAGCTATGCTTTTTCATCTACTTAGTGTCCTCCTATGGATAAGCAGCATAACACCATGGTCCTGTGTCCCCCAATGATGGCTAAGAGAAAACGATTTTACGGTGAGTACACAAAAATCCGTTTTTCTATTACACTATTTACATAAAACAACGCGCTCCTTATAGTGCCATGAGCATCTTATATTTGCGCCCCCCTAAAGGAACATACATGGTGGGCTGCAATGGCGCATTCCTATGATTTCATTATTATGCCACGTTTTATCTATTTATAATCAGATACCATTAGAGCCAATGCAGGCCACAGCGCCACACTTTACATATCAGTGTCAGTCATGAGTCATCTATATAATTATATTGCTCCTCGTTACGTAGATTTCACAGCTATTCTACATAATCATCAGCTTACCTGCCGCTTCCTTAATTCCACAAGTATTTACATACTTCTGCAGCACAATGTATTCTCCCTCCCTGATGATCACAAGTTCCATCTGCGGGTGTGAAGGTGACAATTGCACCCGGCCCCGGTGTCAGTGTAAGAGGTTGCACACACCTGGATGCGGGTCGTGCTTGCAGACACCTAGCCTTCACGTTTTCATCTGCACATCACTTTAATTTCAAAAATGATGATTATTGCCTTCATATACAAATGTCAGTCAGGAGGGTCCCTGGTCAGCGTTGATGTGTGATGCTGCATGCCTCTATAGGAGGGACGAGTACAGTGCTGAAACAGCAGCAAAAAGTATATTAGGCCTTGATAGCTTGGAGGAGAGATAGTGGGCTGAGAGTATTGCCATTTCCACATTGCTGTACCCAACAGTGGGGAGTGACCAGACCCCGTGAGATACAAGCCTGATTAAAGGGAGACTGACCCCCGTGGTTGCCTGGTGCATGTGTTTGAAAAGGCTGTGTAGCCATGTGTTAACTGTAACCGCCAAGATGTGTGCCGTAGACTGTAACCACAAAGTACTGCCACCTAGACCGTAACCACCAAGTACTGCCACCTAGACCGTAACCACCAAGTACTGTCACCTAGACCGTAACCACCAAGTACTGTCACCTAGACCGTAACCACCAAGCTGTGTGCCGTAGACTGTAACCGCCAAGTACTGTCACCTAGACCGTAACCACCAAGCTGTGTGCCATACACTGTCACCAAGTACTGTCACCTAGACCGTAACCGCCAAGCTGTGTGCCGTAGACTGCAACCACCAAGACTGTCACCTAGACTGTAACCGCCAAGATGTGTGCCGTAGACTGTAACCACAAAGTACTGTCACCTAGACTCTGTAACCACCAAGTACTGTCACCTAGACTCTGTAACTACCAAGTACTGTCACCTAGACTCTGTAACTACCAAGTACTGTCACCTAGACTCTGTGACCACCAAGTACTGTCACCTGGACTCTGTAACCACCAAGTACTGTCATCTAGACTCTGTAACCACCAAGTACTGTCACCTGGACTCTGTAACCACCAAGTACTGTCACCTAGACTCTGTAACCACCAAGTACTGTCACCTAGACTCTGTAACCACCAAGTACTGTCACCTGGACTCTGTAACCACCAAGTACTGTCACCTGGACTCTGTAACCACCAAGTACTGTCACCTGGACTCTGTAACCACCAAGTACTGTCACCTGGACTCTGTAACCACCAAGTACTGTCACCTAGACTCTGTAACCACCAAGTACTGTCCCCTGGACTCTGTAACCACCAAGTACTGTCACCTGGACTCTGTAACCACCAAGTACTGTCACCTGGACTCTGTAACCACCAAGTACTGTCACCTAGACTCTGTAACCACCAAGTACTGTCACCTAGACCGTAACCACCAAGCTGTGTGCCGTAGACTGTAACCGCCAAGTACTGTCACCTAGACCGTAACCACCAAGCTGTGTGCCATACACTGTCACCAAGTACTGTCACCTAGACCGTAACCGCCAAGCTGTGTGCCGTAGACTGCAACCACCAAGACTGTCACCTAGACTGTAACCGCCAAGATGTGTGCCGTAGACTGTAACAACAAAGTACTGTCACCTAGACTCTGTAACCACCAAGTACTGTCACCTAGACTCTGTAACCACCAAGTACTGTCACCTAGACTCTGTAACTACCAAGTACTGTCACCTAGACTCTGTAACTACCAAGTACTGTCACCTAGACTCTGTGACCACCACGTACTGTCACCTGGACTCTGTGACCACCACGTACTGTCACCTGGACTCTGTAACCACCAAGTACTGTCATCTAGACTCTGTAACCACCAAGTACTGTCACCTGGACTCTGTAACCACCAAGTACTGTCACCTAGACTCTGTAACCACCAAGTACTGTCACCTGGACTCTGTAACCACCAAGTACTGTCACCTGGACTCTGTAACCACCAAGTACTGTCACCTGGACTCTGTAACCACCAAGTACTGTCACCTGGACTCTGTAACCACCAAGTACTGTCACCTGGACTCTGTAACCACCAAGTACTGTCACCTAGACTCTGTAACCACCAAGTACTGTCACCTGGACTCTGTAACCACCAAGTACTGTCACCTGGACTCTGTAACCACCAAGTACTGTCACCTGGACTCTGTAACCACCAAGTACTGTCACCTAGACTCTGTAACCACCAAGTACTGTCACCTAGACCGTAACCACCAAGCTGTGTGCCGTAGACTGTAACCGCCAAGTACTGTCACCTACACTGTAACCACCAAGTACTGTCACCTACGCTGTAACCACCAAGCACTGTCACCTAGACTGTAACCACCAAGTACTGTCACCTACACTGTAACCACCAAGTACTGTCACCTACACTGTAACCACCAAGTACTGTCACCTACACTGTAACCACCAAGCTGTGTGCCATACACTGTAACCACCAAGTATTGTCACCTAGACCGTAACCGCCAAGCTGTGTGCCGTAGACTGTAACCACCAAGTACTGTCACCTAGACCGTAACCACCAAGTACTGTCACCTAGACTGTAATTGCCAAGCTGTGTGCCATTTACTGTAATCACCAAGTATTGTTACATAGACTGTAACCACCAAGTGCTGTCACCTAGATCGTAACCACTAGAGTCGATGCTACTGCTGGGCCAAGGCACCGCAGCCCGATACCGCTCAAGAGGATGGCTGCATTCGGCATGGACCTCTATCGCTCTTATGTAGAAGAGGGATAGAGGTCCTCCTATAGGAAAGCTTTATGATCATTTCAGACCAGGGGGGTCTTCTTATGTCTGTCCCTATCCAAATGTCTTTTATACAGGTGTCTCTAATTCTTGCTATTACGTAAAGAGTCTGTTTCTCTGTAGTATAATAATAAGAGAGAGGAGAAGCTGCACAATTAGAGTTGAGCGGACTTCTAATAATCCGGGTCCGGCGGATTCGTCGCGGGTTAGAAAAGAAGTCCGGATCCGATCCGGACCAATGTATGTGAATGGGAAGCGGATCCTGGACGAGAAAGAGACAGAGAGAGAGAGAAAAAAAAAATCCGGATCGGACGCAAAAAACAGCACGGATCCGGATTTTTACAGTTCGGATCCGCTCAACACTAAAAATCATCACATTTTCTGAAGTCGGAGAAATACAATTTTTAGTTAAATCAGGAAAACAAAATATGTCTGTGATTTCGATGCTGCTGACAGGTGTATAACAATGTGACAACGTCCAGACAGAGGAGCCGGTAATGGATAATCCTAGTGGAAATCATGTAATGTTTTGTATGATGTAACAAAGAAAAATGAATATTAATAGTGGGACAAGCACAGAACAAGGCGGCAGAAGGTATATGGGTTAATGGTATCTTCAAGCAGCCATTTACTGCTCTTGGTCTCCACACCTTGATTTCTGCTTTGTACCTAGTTTTTTCTGGAACCGGGGCTCACCTATACATCAATCACTGGCGTCTAGGAATAATGACAAATATTGATGGAGAGCTGTATGTTCCGCATCTTAATATAGTAACAGTACTGGCTTTTATGGCTCTGGAAAGGAGGATCCCGCAGGTGTGGACAGGATTTAAGATGTTCATACACCTAAGATGCTGTCAGCTCTCCTTAGGATCGGTCATCAATAATGAATCAGTAGGGACCAGACGATCAGTGGTCTGGTGTGCACAGTGTATGGAGCCAGGACAGTACGGTTCTGTACTGTGCAATGTCCGTTGTCGGTACTGTAGCACAGATCCCAATCACTACAGGAGGGTCTGCGCTGCAGTAACAGAACAAATACAACAGTGTGAGGAGCTGAGGACCTACGCGTTTCGGAGTTTTGCTCCTTCATCAGAGCCAATGTAGAGAAAGAGAAGGAGGCTGGCTTAGCCAGTGAAATAGACAGTCATCCGCCATCACTCACAGTCCTAGTCATGTACTGAGCACAGGACCAGAAGTATAGTGTATGGGGACCGGATTATGGGGCCCTAACCTCGTCTATTCTGGTCTTCCTCTATTGGACACGTTACACTGTGATTTTCTGTTCTTTGCATCATTCTCTTTGGGCTGAGTCTCACATTATTGCACAATTGTCATACTGATAATACAAAGACAGTAATTATATTGGATGTACGCCATGTGCTGGGTACAATGAAAACTAGCACAATCCGGGCGTCTGATATCCCTCCAGTGATAAAAACTATCAAAATGTCAGTGTTTTAAGCTAAACCCCCAGACCCGCTCATCCTGTGGAAGACCCCCAGTCCGGTGGCCACGCCTGCCCTAGTGAGAAATGTGGCCACAATTTGCAATATTTACAGTTTTTAATTATATTTTATCTCCCATTTTTTTTATTTCACATTTCTTCTCTGTAGTTTGCCATCTGGATGTCGGGCCCTTGTACAGAACATCCCCAGTCTCTACAGGTACTTCTTATGGTGCCTCCCACAATAGTGTTACACATGGTCCCCTCTGTGCCACGACCCCCAAAAATGACAATACTAAAAAATACTGTACTACCACAGTACACCCCAAATATATTCATATATATATTCGTTATATATATTAACGTGCAGCAGATATTGATCCTCACAGGTTCACTGCCCCTTGGCAGTAATTCTCCATTATTGAAGTGGCCCACAGAAGCCCCCCAGTGCCCTTTTAGACATAATCACCCCACTGGCTGCACGCACCGAATCCAGAGCCAAAAGAAGCAGATACAAGTGTATGGAGCACTGTGTCCCCATCCTCCCTGTTTGGAGGAGCCGCTACATTACACCCCTATAGAAGCCGCACACGTCCATCCACTCTTCTTGTGGATACTCCAACGTCAATGATGAGACAATACTGAGCAATGTCTAAAGAAAACTGAAGTTGTGGGGGCGCCGAGCACAGATTTCTGATTACTGTGATCGCACAGGTCTGTGGCAGATCCTTCTACATTTCGGAATCTCTTTCACCATCTCGTATGCAATGGAAAATCATTCTGTAGGTGCAATCCCCACAGACGTGTTCTCTGCAGGACTAGATGGCACAATCTGGGTGAAAGTGCAGATTGGTGAAGCTAAGTAGGGCAGCGCCTGAGTCACACCGTGTAATTAATACCAGGAACGTAGAGACGCTGCCGAGATTTCCTGATCACGGACTCAGGCTCCTGATGTACTCAGTCCACCGATATCATCTGAATGATGGAGACGGATTTCCAGGTCATCCCCATTTCTCCTCTCTATGTAACACCCCCCTTCTATGTCACCGCGTCATTCACAGACTGTGACAAGTCCAGCCCGGGGCGGCCCGAAGGAATTAGCTCAAAAATGAAGCCAACGCTGATTGGCATAATTACTATTGTCCATTGTCTGAAGGAACAGAGGATTCTCCCATCTAACATACAGAACATTTAATGGGTGGGGACCAGGCAGAGTGATATTCATGTCCTTGGCTGTTGTATGATGGGGTTATTTTGCACCGGTAGATTCTACAATTAAAACCAATTTGCAAAAGCAACTAAAACCCTAAACTAACGACTAATTTAAAATATAACTTTTATTACTACATTAATAAGTGCACAGGGGATGACGATCAAATATTAAAAGCACTGAGTGCTGTGATGTGAAATCTCCCTGGGTAATACCATAGTATCAACAGTGAAGCAGAGTATTGCGGTCAGTTCCATATTGTAAGAGCGCAGCGTCTCTGCGCATATTCATCAACTATGCTTAAAGTATTCATCGGGAACCCGGATACCATTTGGGCTTCTTTTTTGGTGACATCTGCATTATTTTGCTATGTAATATCAGTGCTGATATTAAATGTGTCAAATTATATATATATATATATATATATATATATATATATATATATATATATATATATATATATATATATATATATATATATATATAGTCTTCCTAAAGATAGCTGGTGATCAATCAACCTGAAAAACACAAGGAAGTGTATAATGTGATGCCAGTAAGTGTCTCTAATTATAGAGATTACTGGAAGGGAAGCTGTACTGCATTTCTAGAGCAAATATGATCCCCACTACTGATAGGGCCCGATGGGAGAGAACATCGTTCATATATCCTCTGGCATCTGACCAGTTTGGTCTATAGACACATGGCCCCAATCTCCCCATAGAAATAGATTTAGAAACGTGCAGCAGAGGATACAGACAACACAGCCATATCCTGCAGAATAAAGCATTCATGGCGGTCAGTCAGGACAGTAGGAAAGTTCCTATAGTATACTTCAGAGCTGCACTCACTATTCTGCTGGTGCAATCACAGTGTACATAAATTATTGACCATCAGTTACATCCTGGTGCAGTCACTGTGTACATACCTTACATTATTTACCCTGTACTGATCCTGAGTTACCTCCTGTATTATACTTCAGAGCTGCACTCACTATTCTGCTGGTGCAATCACAGTGTACATAAATTATTGACCATCAGTTACATCCTGGTGCAGTCACTGTGTACATACCTTACATTATTTACCCTGTACTGATCCTGAGTTACCTCCTGTATTATACTCCAGAGCTGCATTCACTATTCTGCTGGTGCAGTCACTGTGTACACAGAGCTGCACTCACTATTCTGCTGGTGCAGTCACTGTGTACATACATTACATTACTGATCCTGAGTTACTTCCTGTATTATACTCCAGAGCTGCACTCACTATTCTGCTGGTGCAGTCACTGTGTACATACATTACATTACTGATCCTGAGTTACTTCCTGTATTATACTCCAGAGCTGCACTCACTATTCTGCTGGTGCAGTCACTGTGTACATACATTACATTACTGATCCTGAGTTACATCCTGTATTATACTCCAGAGCTGCACTCACTATTCTGCTGGTGCAGTCACTGTGTACATACATTACATTACTGATCCTGAGTTACTTCCTGTATTATACTCCAGAGCTGCACTCACTATGCTGCTGGGGCAGTCACTGTGTACATACATTACATTACTGATCCTGAGTTACCTCCTGTATTATACTCCAGAGCTGCACTCACTATTCTGCTGGTGCAGTCATCTTTACCCCAGACAGTATACAAGCTCCTGAGAACAGAACTCATTTTCCTTTAAATATGAGCGGATGATTGCAGAACATTTTCCTAGAAGAGATGGTTGCGTTCCTCTCCCCTATAGCACAGAATATAAATATAAACACCAACAAATATAACACAGGAAGAGATCATTGAAAGAATCATCAACACATAATTGTAGTTAACAACCTGCAAATGTTCTAGTATAGTCTCATAAACCACAAGAATGTACAGATCTGAGCCGGCCTGAAAGCCACAATTAGTAGAAAAACAAGAACCATAAAGCCAGAAATTGTGTGCACACTGCCTCCTAGTGATCCATGGGAGTAATAGCACCTGGTTTATACGCTCAATATAAAAATTGTTAAACCGTAATGGAAAAGTCATGGCGTTACGGAAATCACAGGATGGAGACATTACTGATCTGCAAATGAGAACAAAATGGACACATTTTCAAACCATTCATTCATTATAGAATATGAGCGCCATGTGCAGAAATCCAGCACTTACAGCCTGGATGAGGTT